>NC_054057.1:24492315-24645815 GCF_017639655.2 Falco naumanni | reverse complement strand
CTGCACTACTCTTATTGATGGAGACACGTGCATATATTGAATTATATCGATGTAACTTTATCTATAAAAGGTCTTTGGTTTTGTTTTTTTTTTGGTTTGGTTTGTTTTGTTTTTTTCTTTTTAAGACTCACGTAGGTGATCAAATACTCTTCTCCATCTTTCTGCAGGGCTTTGAAGTGGGTAAAGTGAGTGTTGGCACATATGTTCAGTGCCTGTTTCACTGTGCAGGTGTCACAGCCTGGATGAGGAACTCAGCTGCACCTTTCCTCCCAGGGTGGTGTTACGGCTCTGGAGTGCACACCCCTAGCGGATATAATCTGACTCATCCCAACCTGCTCTGCAGGGGTTTTGGGTATTAACATCCTTTCCACACACCTTGCAAATTTTCAGTAGGCTTTACTAAGAGAATAGTTCCCACACTAGCCAGTATGTACATGTTTATGGCATTCTCATTTGGAAGTGAGAGTTGGTAAATGGTTAAAACAGAAGCCCTGATAATTAAATTTAGTGTTCTTAAAATTAGTTCCAAAATTAGTGTTCTTATTCTAATATCTATTTCTAAGGCAGAAGGGAGAGCAATTCAAAGAGATAAAGAACACATACGCATATAGAAACACCTAGCACCATATTGGATATAATTCACATATTCCTCATTCATGAGCAAATTTACAATAGAGTTACAGTCATGAAAAATGGAAATGCAGCAAGGTAAAAGAAGAAGAAAGGGAGGCAAAGCCAGAGTAAGTGAAACGTAAATAACGTGTTTAGAACTTACAGCAAACCCCAAGAGCTAATAATTGCTAAGACAAAATCAAAATACATAGGCTAGATAATATATAATTGCATAGCCTTGATACTAAACCATGTGCTTAACTACACTGGTAAATTGGCTGAGAACGCTTTGCATTTTACAGGTTGGAGCTCTTAATACACGGTGATGAACACAAATACACATCTATTTCAATGTCTTGTCAGTCAGTCATTCTGACAGTTATGCCATTGTTTTAAACTCCCATTTCTCCCACAACCTCCCCATGTCTCTATTGGCATCCTGGTACATCAGCTCACTTCAACTTCTGGCTTGCAAAATCTCTCATTTTTTCATCCAAGTATCTCCTAGCACTCCCTTCTTAAATTAATATGAGAGATGAATCAACAATAAACACCCCACCAATCTGAAATTGAGTCATTTTGTCTCTAAATGCCAAAACTAAATCATTGCTGAACATATTGCTGCAAGCCTTGTTCTCTTCACCTTCATCATCTCTGTGTAGTTTATTATCCTTATTCATTGCATCATATCTAAAATTAGAAGGTAAGCTCTTTGAGGAATGGGTAATATATTTCCCCTTGTTCCATAAAGGGCCTACAACAGTTTTGAGAATTGTTAAAAATTCAATTAATACAACAAATGCCATAAATGAACAATAAACAACTCTGGTAATTCTTTTCCTAATTAAGTTTTGTGTTAATCCTTCCCACTAAAATCTATGAACCTTTCAAATGAAACCTCCCACTTCTCTGTGTATAAACTAAAGTTTTAATTTTAGTCTGTTCATGTTATTGTTACCACTCCCTCTGAGCTAGTTTCTTCCAGTTCTTTCTCTTACATACATAGAAGATACTGCTTTATTTATTTACCAAAAAAAATGGCTTCATTTATTATTTACTAAAAAATAAAACTATCACTATCAGGATAAGGAACTGTTAGTACTGAAAGACACTGAATATAGTGATTTGTACCGCAGTTGTTACAGTCCAAGAATCTTCATTCTACCAAACAAAGGACGGTACTGTCAGATTTTTGTTCCAATGATACTTTTGAAGAGTAGAATATGCACAAAAATCAAATATCAACTTTTGGGCCGTTTTTTGAGCCTGAGTAAGATTTCAAATACTCCAGCCTTTCTCATCACTTCTTTAAAGTTAATACATAAATAAAGACATAAATAAATGAAGATTTAATTTATGGAGGCAACTTTAGCATGGAATAATTTAGCTAAAATCAAGGCAGTCACTTTACCCTGAAACATTCTGCTGTGTTAGGAACATATTTTCAAACTACATCACCCATAGCATATTAATTACTATAATCTAGTTAAGAGTAGGAGTTACAGAATGCTATTAGTACATCAAAGGTAATGCAATACAGTCAGGTGAGCTGGAACTAATCAGCATAACTTGCATTATAGGATATAACTAGAACAGATTTATTTTCAATATTTTAATATCTTTGCACAGATTTTCTCATGCAACAGTGTTTTTGCATTTCACATCAGTCAGTTAAGGAATCTTTTCAGTTTCTGAAAGATTAGTGTTGTTTGTTGAATGTAGATTTTTTTTCATTGATACAACTGCAGTTTACCTATACCTATATATATTAAAAAGACAATTGTCCTAAGGACATGACCACATAGTTTCTGAAGAAGTGAGTAGAAAACCCAGAAAATAATGGTTTATACTGGAAACACTGACTCAACCTTTAACTATAGAGGCATGAACTGTTACCTCTGTAATTACCAGTCAACCTCAATCTTTCCTAATTAAAGTTTTCCTCTGGTGGCATATACTTAAGGCTAACCCTTACTGTTTATTCTACGGTATATGATTACAATGAACCAAATATAAGTTAAATGATGTAGTTGTGTCTGGCTACATACAGCAATTTGATAGGACTTGGTAAATAATCAAACCAAACTCTCCCCAAAACCCATGATGTATAACAATTTGATACTTCCTCACTGCCAACACAATATCATAATATAAAAAAATGCATTAAACATTAATCAAAGTATAAATTAATCAAAGTAAAAAATACAATCTATAGCTTACCTATACAAGGGTCTCCTGCATCCCAGGCCAATTCCAACTTCTTTTCCTTTCTTCTATAATAAATTTCAGGATTCTATTATATAAAAGAATTATGTCAAAATAGGTTAATAACATAAACAGTGTGAAACAAAATATACACATTTCACATTGAATGATGAAATTCTTTACTTCTGAGAATTTTTTAAGTACAATTCGTCAGATTAGTATTACAATAAAGCCTAATATTTTCAGATAGTTAGAGGCAGCAACATCTATTATGATTGCTCCCAGATTTCCATCATTAATCAGTTTTTTCAGTTATTTATAACTATGCCAAATATTTATCACCTGGCCAGAAATTTCCCTGCCTGAGGAAAAACTAGATTAGTTCAGTCATTTCCAAGAACAAAGGCTTACATAGTGTAATTTGCCCCTGGTTTTGAATATGCAGGAAGATATAATCGTTACTAGTATGATCACATACAATTTACCACTAAGGACCCTTGACTCATTCAAGGTACAAGGATTGCCAATACCTCTTAGGGGAGCAGCTATTTCTTTTTACCCTCTTTATTACTCAGTGTACATCTCCAGACATTATTTACTAAACACTGGAACTGGAAGAGAATACTTGAGTCTAAGAGAACTCCTCTTAGAACTTCTATACAGTGTCCTGATATAACAGCTGAGAACTTCTCCAGCATTAATCTTCTGAAATTCTGCAGTGAATGAAGCCACTGTTATTCTCATTTTACTGATGCCCAGGAATTAAGATTAAAAAAATAGATAATAATCCAGTAATTATATGCCCAAATTAAGATATCTGCAGTATGTTTCTTCAAAGCATTAGCACTATGTACTACCGTATGTTCATAATTCAGTTCCCACTGGCTTTTCTTGCAGGTCACATTTCATTATCTTCATCCACATATCTTGCTGTCACTGTAATGCAGAGTGAAATACATGCAGAAGCCAGATTTGTAGCGCATAGCTGAAAATTAGGATAAGCAAGCTAACTAGTGGTAACTTTCTGAATCCAGGCTTGTATCCTGAAGCTCACAGAAGAACCTGCTACAGAACAGTCACCACCATGAAGGATGTGCGATGTATATATGTTTCCATCGCACTGTAGCTGTGCAGTTGTAGAACTGTGTACTACACATAAATATATGATCTGTAACGTGTGCAGGTTTGGGTGCCGCAGTATAAGAAGGACATCAAACAGGAGTGTGTGCAGAGAAGGGCAACCAAGATGGTGAAGGGTCTTGAGGGTAAGACTTATGAGGAGTGGCTGAGGTCACTTGGTTTGTTCAGGTTGGAGGAGGGAAGGCTGAGGAGCAACCCCACCACAGCCTACAAATTCCTCTAGGGGGGCAGTGGAGGGGAGGTGCTGATCTCCTCTGGTGACCAGTGATAGAACAGGAGGAAAAGGAATGAAGCTGCATCAGATGAAGTCCAGATTGGACATTAGGAAAAGGTTATTCACTGAAGACATGGTTGGCACCAAACTTGTCAGAGTTCAAGAACCATCTGGACAACACTCTTTAGTCATATGGTTTATTTTTAGGTAGTCCTGTGAGGAGCAGGGAGTTGGACTTGATGATCCTTGAGTCACTTCCAGCTTGAGTATTCTATGATTCTATGATTTGTTACAGTATCTACCGTCTACATAAGGAGAGGAGGTGTAATTCGTACATTATGTTCTTTTCTTTTTCTTGCAGTGTGGCACAGAATAATTTGTATTGCTTAGCTTGAGGGAATGACACACATCTTTTTATGTCAGCTACCCACCCACCTCCCTCCCCACCCAGGAAAAGGAACATTATTTAAAACCCAAACATTCATATGTAAAATACCATGTCACTAGAAAACCCTTATGAGACAAAAAAATCATGCCTAATAGAAAACTGAAAGGCAAGCTGCTGAGAGAAATTCATCCGGAGATGAGAGGAAAGTTGTTGGCAGTTTGCTCTGAGGAATTAAAATGAGGTAATACAGTTTTTAAACTCTTATATACCTAAGCTTTGTTGCAACAAGTTATTTGAGCCTCAAGATGGGACTAGGAAAAAGGAAAGTTAAAAAATCAGACAGAGCATAAATGGGAAATCTAAATTTTTAATTTTGTTAAACTTCTCCCTCTTAGAGTTTGTAGGCTTTTCTGCCTGATAAAATGTCCAGCTCTGGTATTGAAGTGGAACAATACTGTCACCTGGTGGTTAAATATACTGGTCGTGGTCAATCACATCCAGGTGGAAAAAGGTCTCAAACACTTTACAGACTCTATGATCTAAACAGCTGAATGAACTGTTGAGATTCATGAACAATGTAATGCTAAGAATCAAATTGTGATGTCATTAATTAGTGAGTGGCACCAGTATCATGGCAGTGGGTCAGGAAATCAGTAATTAAATACTTTGTTATGGAAAGAGTAAAAAGTTGGCCCTGCATGAATCTGCTACTTTTTCCTTGAACTAACACTCGTATCAAACTAGATAAGGTGTTCTGAGGGTAAGAAAATACAGAAAAGCACAGATATACACAGCCTTTTTCAGTGTAAATGTGGTAGATTTTGGCTTCCAATAGCTAAACAAACCAAGTGTAAGAAAACAAAATAGAAATGAAATATTATTAGTGTTTTAACTGGTACTAAACCAGGTTATAGATATATGTTGCTATTTCAGCTGTAGAAGGCAGGCCCAAAGAAAGATACCTTCATTTTGGAACATGCTTAGATGTGACATCCTTTAACCCTGTAGAAGTACTTTTAATAACATTTTGTTGATCCCCAGTTTCTGCATGCTACACTGATGATTTTAAGCAACGCAGCAAAAGTACAATATATTTACCATACCTTTCAATTATTTATTTTTATAAAATCCAGTTCCTAGGTATTTTAAAAAGTGGAAACCTTATTTGATTTTATAACCTCTGGGAGAGCTGATACATTTGTGGTTATTTCTATGACAAGGAAAGGACCCTCTTCGGTCCATTAGCCATTGTTACACTTTCTTTGCTGCTGCTTATCCTTCCTTTGGGCATAATATGAAATATTTGATGATTATATTGTTTATGACCCCAGCTTGTTCACTTTTCTGGAGAAAAGTCATGAGCATCCAAACGGGTTCTCTACTAATAGAAAATCCTGAAGTACTGATGGCATAAAGCTGTTAATTACAAACAAGAACTAAGGTGGCTGTGAATAATTAATTCCAAGACATTGCCTCCCTTGAAATGGTATCTCTACTAATGTTAGAAAAATATCATTTGATTCTACTATACAGGAACTTCACATCAGTTGGAAACATGAGAGCACTTTCAAGGTGAGCAACAGCCTGAGCTGACCAACTATCAGCATAGGCCTCTTGTTACAGGAACCGTACTAGATCTTTAAAATGCTTTCCTTCGCTAAACAATTGCAGTTTTCTCTTGCTACAAGTCATTTTTAGGCAGTGGCTTTGTGAACTGAGAGTAGACTCTGATGTCTGACTAGTTGCAAGTTACTGCAGGTAGGTGAGAAAATGCGTCAGTAGGAAAACAAATGTTTGGGGATCTCCATGCTCAAAAGGTAGACCAGATGCAGAGGACACACAGCTTTCTGTTATCTATTTAATTTCTTACTCCAAAGTAAATGTGGTCATTTTTATCTTTCCTCAGACTCCTCTCTATTCTCTAATATAAGGAAACTTTTCAGATGCTGCAGAGAGGCAACATTGAGCTCTACGAATTCAAAGCTCTTTGAGGCAACGTTTCACCATTCCAGTGCTGTTTCTCTGTCCTGTAACATCATTTCAGAATAGACTAGGAGGAGTTTCTTACACTTCACCTTGGACCTGCAGCCAGATAATAACTTAAATATTTGAAGTCCAATGAACTGTGCTGAAGATAAACACCTACAAGTTAATTAGCCATAAACTGTGGCCAATGAGGAAATTTTAATTCCATGTTATCCATTGCTTGCGTTCTCTACAATGTGTGCAATTGACTGAATACAAGTTCCCTTACTGGAAATACCTCCTCTGCAGGCTGTGATCTTTTCCCATATGAAAGGCTGACCAAACAGCTTTGTTCTATTAGAGCTCCTTAGATATCACAGTATAGGTGGTAAATCTTCATTAATGAAAAAAACAACCAACAGTCATTTCCTACAGCCTCATCACTTTGATTTTTTTTTTTTTTTTTCCTCACCACCGGTGGGACTACAGTGTGGGTTGTGCCTCTGGCTCCCCATTACTGTCCCTCTGCTCTTTTCATCTTGCCTTTTCTCTTTGATCTCACCCATGCTGAAGTGCAGAAAAAGATGAGAAAATAGAAGAAATGAACATTCAACTCATTTGTTTTCAGCCACTGAATTGGGCTTTGGAGACATAAGGATCAGCAAACCACACAGATGCTTTTTCAGAAAAGAAATGTAAACACCATTTTGAAGGTAGATTATGAAAAATGTTTAAAACACGATTTTTAAAACTTTTTTTAAAGACAAGCAAAAACATGGCAAGGAAATACATTTTAAAAGATAGTGTGAAAATTAAAAGAAGCATAAGCCTTTTTTTACTTTTGGTTGTTCAGTGACCCTGAATGGGAACACTCTCATCTTAGAGGGATTTGCCTGTGGAACAGAGGAGCAGACCACAAAAAAAATCCCTTCTGCTTGTTTTGGCTTAGCAGATGTTAGGAGTTCAGGATACACAGCCCGGCACAGCTCTTCTTCCTATTGTGTGGAAGCATCAGGGCTTCATCTAGTGTTCACAAAGAAAATTACAGTTAGGAAGAAGAAAATCGCAGACAAACTATGATACATGGCAATAATACTAGTCTAGAAAATTTCCTTTTAACTGTTGTCAGGAAGAACATCTCATATTTGTGTGAAATTCAGACTGGTCGTTACATACATGATTCACAATATCACCCATCCTACAAAATACACTGACAGAATGCCTTAGTGTATAGATTAAATGTATATAGTCCAAAATGTCCTGAGTGTTGTTAAAGCTTCCTTGACTTTTAAATTCTTTTTTTTTAAACAGTATTATATTTACAAAGAATAAACCTATTCAGATCTATAAGACAGTTTTATTTGGTTTAATTCTCCAGTTCAATTCAAGTGACTTGAGCTGTCACTCAGCCAGTGATCTCAGAATACATTTTATCCCCTACATAAAGAGCAGTATGAAAATTGTTTGTCATCTAATTGTTTCAAAATAACTGAGTCAGCTTAAGAATAGGGTATTAATGTGCTCCTGATTATGATAATATCCAGCTCAAGGACAATGAAGAAATCAATTTTCATGAACTGGGTGAGACGACTCCTAAGATGGTACAAAATGTACTCAGTGGTGTTTAGAAATGCAAAATCTAAACTGTGGCAAAAAAAGAAACTTGTTTGGGAATGGCTAACAATGTGCAGCAAACAGTGTAAGATTCTTCCTACAACTTGCTGATCATAAAAAACTTCTGAGGACGCTTAGTGCCTTTTCAAAGTGGGCCCAGAAGATTATTTTCTAAGTAGAAGCAGGTCAAGATTTAAAGAAAGAAAAGTGACTAACTCCCTACTGATGTCATGATATGAATCAGAGGCCTCAGGATGTCTAAAATGAGTACTGCATGGAAATAGGAAGCCATGTTCAATGACAATGATGTTAAAGAAGTCACATTTTCAAGTATCCTCAGTTCTAGAATAATTTCATCCTTGCGAATGTGAGGTGATGCTAGAGTTACCTGTATACCCAAGAACAACTTTTCAACATGCTCTTATTATAATTGTATGCTCCTATTCCTCTAGTACTCAGAAATTTTTACTTTATTTTACTCAGAAATTTTTACTTTATTTTCTACCCCCGTTTAACTTTTAGTACTAGCAAGGGCTCTCTTATCACTTCAGCAGCAACTTCAGAGGGGAACATTTATTTTTAACTGCAGTTAACAGAGTATAGCTTGATTGTGGTTTTTTTTGGTTTTTTGTTTTTTTTTAAAGCAAGCCTATTGCTGATATAGGTGATTGGTTTACATTGTTGCACTGCCCATGGAAAATGTAGAAGGGACACTGTGCTCAGAGATGTCCTAGTCCCCATAATGAGCATAAACTGTAAAACAATCTGTATCTGCCATACTGTTTTCTCTCCAGATAACTGTGCTGCAGTTGAACAACCACCCACCTGCACTCATTACACCCCTACCACCCAAGTGCAAGTATGATCATGGAGACTGAATTCACGCATGGGAAGCAGGCATAGTCCCCTGAGCAAGTGCACTGTAAGACAGCATTTTACAGGTTTTTATTATTTTGCATTGAAGGCTGGTATGCATCTGCACAAACAAAAGCTAGATTAAGTTTTAAATACCAAGAGTGGTTATTTTACTGCTATTTTTGACAAGGATCTTTCATATAGTTATGTACAAAGTATTTCTAACCTCAATGTCACCTTCCTTCTGCGTTCCCTTTCCACAGCCTTCTGAAACCAAAACCCAGCCACAAGGCAGTTTGGAATCAAGTGCTTCTTTCCTTGCTGCTAAGAGGGTTTACATAAGACATAATGAATCACACTTGGCATCAGGAAGGTAAGTAGTATAGTTCTTTAGTGTACTAAGTGATACACAGCCCACCAAGTCTCAGTGCGAGGGGGTAAGGTTTCATTTGTCCCCCTCTGTCATGCTTAGTGTCTGCACAGAAGAGGAGCACTGTGGTTCGTTCATTTACCACAGAGATTAGGCTGGGTGGTTGCCTTCAGTAAATCGCAGATCTATTGACAGTTCATTTACTGAGGCTTGCTGCTGACTCATGTTTAGGCAAACAACTAGAAAAAAGATGCTTTCTGGTTACTTCAGGCTAGCCTCTCCTAAAAATATTATTTTACAGTGTACAAAACTTCAACAGCAAAGCAAAATGAATGTAATATAATCCCAGTAAAAATCCCCAAACCCCAACATTTCAGACATAAACCTGACAAGGAATCCAGGCTGATTATCAGAATTATAATTCAGTGAAGCTTGCTTCAACAGATTGCTCAGTAGTACAGCAAGAGTAACCATTGAGACGACTTACGAAGCACTGAATTGCATACCCTTTTTCTCTTTGGCAAGCAGGCAGTTCCATGAGTTATCCCACCAGCTATTTTTGAGCATCAGAAACAGGAACAGTTTGACTCATTTAGAAGCTATGCCTGTAATTTTCAAAAAGCAGAGCCTAGAGCTGGTTCTAAAGATTATCTCTAGAACTTCTGGGTTTGAATGGAAAAATAAAAAAAGCACAGCCAAGCTGTAAAATCATTTAAAATCCAATATGAGTTCTTGAACATGTTTGCTTGCTATTTACTTTGCCATATTTCTGAAGCAGTAACAGGGTTAATGAAAACATAAAACATATGCAAATGAAAATGGAATGGTAGAAATGCAAGAAAATGTCTCATTGTGATTAAACTTACTTGACATTTACACAGCATTTCACAGTTGGATATCACAAAAAATGATAGTAGAATCAGTTTGAGCTTAATGGTCCTTTTCCCTATGCTTCAGAGCAAAGCAACAAACCCCAGTCATCTATCTTGTGACAAGAAATAACTTTGTCTTTCTCTTCACTTGCAAAAAGGCAATGAAAATTATGGTTCCAGTTAGAACAAGATGCTTGCCACCCTGCTCAGTGTGTGCACATACCAGCATGTCATGGTCTAAGCTACAACCAAGGGTGTCATCTGCTGTATCTCAGAAGCACAATTTAGACTTGACAGACACACCAGGGCAAGCTTTTCAGCAGCACTGGAATAGATTTAAGGGCCCGATTCTGCTTTGTAGCTAACTAGAAAGGCTGTGTCATACTGTGTATTCAGTTCAGATAATTAGTTCCAGACTTGCTCACAGTTACCTGTTCACCTGGCCATCATTTACTTGCAGTACAGTATATATGCTCTATAAACACCCAAAACTGAAATCTTGATTTTCACACATTTTAGCACCATTTTCTGTTAAGATTATAACAAAGGAGTATCCTATTTATTTCTGTTGTATTCTTCTCCTTGTTATCCTCAGACTTTTCCCCTCAAGCATGAATACTATGTATGTGCTGTGTATCCTAGCTGTCTGCTTGTTACCCCTATGACTCCACATACCTTTCTTTCTTAACTCCAGAAAACCATTAGAGTATCATAAGAAATTCCTCATTAAACCTTTAGACTTATTTTTCTTTCTTCTCATTAACATAAAAACTTCTCTCTGAACCCTGTGTTCAGCTGTGCATTTGGGTCCAGTTTAGAGGGGTATCCAGTTTCTCTGGGACCATTTTTTTTTTAAATTCCATTTTAAGTGTTTGAAGTATTAAAGATTTTGTCTTTCTAATTGTATACTTGAGATTTTTTAATATAGCTTACTAATTTTTTTTCTTATATTCTTGGGTGATTTGTTTTATTATCATGACAGAAAAAACCCTGTACCATCAAACAAATGATTTACATTGGGATATTTAAAGCTGATAAGGGGCATGTATTGTCTTAACATTTTGGTGCTCAACTTGGAATATTTCCAAGGGAGCTTTCATTAGTAGGAGGTCAATTACCACTTTCTAAACAAATCAGCCTATTTTAGAAAGCTGAATTTAGGTATCCATAGTGGAGATGTTCACATTCCCTTCTTTTTATTTTGACTCATGGTGATAAATGAAAACAGACAGCTTCCTTCTTTGGAAAGGACATAGTAAACTGTTCAAGGTATAAATTCTGCAAAAAATAATGCTAAATTTTATGTTATAAATACAGATACTATAGGAGTACCCAAAAAGTATCCTAGAAGAGATACACACAAACAATTTCCCAGTTTATGTTAGACTGCCAAAGTTGAGGATATCGTCACAGGACAGCTGTGCTACATACAAAAAATAAATGTGTACATGGATGTCTTATTCCACTAAATATACTTTTTGTTGTGATAAAATGACTGGATGAAAATTCTGAACACTGGAAAAGTAATCCAGAACCTGAAAGAATTAATTCCTACAGAACTGTTTGATGCTTTGTTTAAAAGGTTCCTTATTTCTCAGCAATACATCATAGGTGGTTCTAATTTAGTTTGTTTCAGCTGTCACATTTCACAAATAAAAGATGGAACTAATTTTTCTAATGTTTTTTTTAAACATACTAAGATCTACAGAAACTGACAACACAAATTTGATGTACAAAATTTATTACTAGAATGATGATATGTTGTTACATTTTATGTCATAAAAGTGCAGGACTAAACCTAGATATTTAAAATTACTTATGTTGTTCAGCAGTATAAAATACAACAAAGACAAAAATAGAAATGAAATTTATGTACAGAAGGTTGCAACATCTAGAGATAAATTCCTTGAACATTCACTGTTAGATGTACCTGTTAGTTAATTGTTTTTATTGCAAAATCCATAAAGGGCTTTGGAATCTAATTATAAACTTAATTAAAGTAGCCTAGTTCCAGAAATAAATATTTTGAAGTGTTGAATCTTGAATATTAAACAAAGTTAAAGATGTGTGGTCTTTAATCTTACTTTCCCACACACACACATAACATAACATTACTAAATAGTAAAGGGCAGTTTTTTCAGATTAAAATACATCTTCAGCATTCTTGCATTAACAATCCCCTCTCCTTGACTGCTGGTCTACACATCTATAGAGCTAAGCACAATAAATTTGAAAAAAAACACATTCACAAAACCCATAAAAGGACCTGCCTACTGTAAAGCAAAACATCAATAAGATAATCACTCTAAAAGTCATGGAAATAGCATTAAAGGCATTAAAATGAATATTTTAAAAAATAACATGCGTGCTTAAATATACACACTTCTCAAGCAGTCTTAAAACAAGGATTTCTTTTTTTTTCCCCTTCAAAATTTGTGGTAGGCAAACCTTAAAAAGATTGGAGTACTAGTTCAACTTAGTAATCAGAATTTGTCCCAACCTACTTTCTACGAAAACTAGAACAAAGTCATATAAAAATGAACTCTTGGATAATGTACAAATAAAACACATTTTTTTTTCTTTCTTGCCACATTTTCTCTACCAGTTCCATATGTCAAAAAGGTGCAATGGCATTAAAAAAATTAAAAATGAGAAAGTTCTTGGCTCTCAGAAAATAACTTTGTTTAATTTTCATGGAAATTTTGGCGTGTGTCCCCTTTTATTTGAAAAATCTTTGGTCACATTTCTACAACATTCTGTGCATGTCACAAGAGCAGTTGGATATCTCTGTCATCTAGATACATATTTCAAAGAGAACTACACACTACTTTTTTTTCAAAGGCCAATAGGATACTTTTGAAATAAATATTTATTTGTTCTGATAATTCCATTGATACAAAAAGTACAGCCATAGCTTGAGGCTAAATTTTTTAAATTATTTATTCTCAAAGTAACTTCAAAAGAGAGTTTGTTTAATGTAAACAATTGTCTTTAGTTATGCAAATATAAGCTATCAGCTTTTCTTTGAAGTCTTAACAGCATCATAGTCAATAAAGTCAAAGGCTGCAGATTGGTTACAGATGGATGTAACTATTAATCTCCCAATATGAACTCTCTCAGCAGCTTGCCATCCTTCAGCACAATGGCTGCTGCCTCCACACTACAAAGTCTGAAACCAAGTGGAAAGGCATTAGGCTTGCTGTAGGAAGCAAAGCACTTTTCGAGTTGGCTTCTTGATAACCTTACATCAAAAGCAAGATTAGAAATCATTTTTCAGCAGGTTTTAAGTTTCTTTAAGGCACAATTTGTAATATGCTATGGGTGGTTTGCCTTGTTGATAGTAAGCAATCCTCCATAAGTTATACATTTCAACCTTTGTTAACAACACTCCCAAGTATTTTGCTTTTTAACCGAAGAGATTTGGGTAGTTTAGCATATCTGCTAGCTCAGATTTCCTCCAGTCCTTTAACAACCTGCACTTGCAGTGCTTGCCAAAGTTCACACTCAAATTCTACATTATTTTCTTGCCTTTTACAATGCTGGAAAGATTGTCTAATATTTTCTCATGAAAATAGTCTGAAAGATACTTGCAGTAATCATATACGGCAGAACTTAGGCTTGATCAAAATTAGGTACATAATGGATGTGAGCAGCAAAACACAATTATTGCTTAGGTTTATACAACCTTTCACATGGGAAAAACATACTCCTGCAAGATTATTTTCTCAAAATGAAAAGAACAGAAAATTCTGTAATACCCATTGATATTTCAGAATCTCTGGAGTCAGAATTAAAAACTTATTCTGTAATTAAAATAATCCATTAATTAGAAAAGCAAAGCATTGTTATAGCTATTTCTATTTCCCTGTAAATAGAACCTCCTAGCACAAAAAGATGACACGAGGAAATCTACTCATCAGTCGACAAATTAGCTGCATTTGGGGAGATACCTTAAGAAATGAGGGGGTTTAGGGTTAGAGCTTTGTAGGTTTTAAAAAGCAACAAAATAATGAAAATAGAAAATATTTAACATAATGGAGATAGTACTTAAGATCATGGTGAATGTAATACAGAGACTGTATTATGTAAAGTGAGTGGCTTAATTCAGCTATTTATTAATTATTTGAGGTCTACAGAAAGTAGAAAGGCATATTCTCAGCTCAATTCAACAGTTCAGTGCTAATTTATATCAGTTAGGGATCTGACTCTCACAGTGACTAAAATATATATAATTCGTTGGAGATGCTAACTGCAACCTTTTAATTTAAAAATCACTGTGAAGTCATTCCCATGTATTCCTTTCCAACAGTAATAGAAAAAAACTAAATAATCTCTAAACATATCTCTACTTCAAACACCGCAGAAACCTCTATCCAGATACGGGGGGGGGGGGGGGGGGGGGGGGGGGGGATCATAATAATAATATTATATTGGAAAGTTCATAATAAAGCACATGAAATTTTAAATGCTTCTTTTTGGTCAACAAAATGGTCTGCAAACACATTTTTGTGGGCTTGCCTAGGAACTGCTCAAGAAAGCTAATAAAGTAACATAAAAGCTAAAATAGTTATCCACAAACCAGGTTAATTTGTATGGCTATAGGATGGTTTTCCTTTCCCCATTAATAATTGCTTTGAGTTGGTAAGACCACCCACAGTGAGATCATTCTGCGATGTCACATAAGTGAAGGGAAAGGCAGACTAAAACTAGAAACATATCTGGGAATATCTGGGTTTAAAGCTGGAATAAATGGAAGACACATTCGTTATTATAGAAGACAGCTTTCACTAATAGCCAAAAATATACTTAATCTTGAAGTAAAATTCACATTAATCCTACCTAGACCCATTTTGGATTTCTTTCTTCAGCACTTTGTGTGACCACCGTTCTATTTTTCTCTTCTAAACTTGATCTAGAAAGGTGATTCAATATTTCTTAAAAAAGAACACACCCAAGAATTCTTTCTCTAATCCTTTCCACCCATCTCTTCCATATCAACCAAGTTTAACACCAAGCATTGCAAATTACTTTCTCAGTCTAGTCTCAAGTCACAGATCCTTTAACTATCATACTTGAACTACCAAGTAGACCCTTCCAACAAAACTTCTGTTGTTAAGTTAATAATGAAGTTTAAATGGAGCCAGTCCAAAGAAAAATATTTTAAAAGTGATTGCCAGAGTATGCACACATCAGCGTTGGGCAGCTAGTTAGTGAAATTCATGGATGTCACTAGAAGATTTAGGAATATCTTTCCTGACCCACAAAGTTTTGAGATTTAAAAAATTTCTCCTTGCATTCTGGAGCGAGAAAACAGTGAAAAGATATCCTCACATTCCAGAGAAACTAGTCTAGTGTTTCAGAAAGCAGTCACCATAAATTTATGCATTACAAGTGTAAAATATGTTTGAAGATTTTGCCTGCAGGAATGCAAATCTCATAATTCAGAGAGACTTTTAAGTATTATAGTCACTTCTGAAAAAAAGACCTTGGCTCCTAAGTAATAGGAGGACCTTGGGAAGTATTTCTAATGGCTAGTATGTGTTTGCACCTCTAACGAGTAACTATATAAACATGTTTGTGCAATTCAGGTTTTTTCTCCCAATGGTATGGGCACATCATTCAGTTTGTGAGTTTTTCAACCATGGATCAGTCTGTTTTGTGGACTATGAGCAGTGCGTAGCAAAATTGGTAGCACTACTAAATAATAATTTTTAAAAAGTGAAATCCACAGGGCCAAGTATTTCACCAATTATTAAAGAAACACAGAGGTGCAAATGACAAAATGGTAAACTTTACATATTGAATATTTTTCTCCTGGAGGAAGAGTATTTTCTTACCTACAGATTCTTGATATGTTTCCTTTTTATTTCTTAATTACGTCCCTGATGCAGTAACTACTATATGATATCTTTCTTTATCTCTGCCCAGAGGCAGCTTACATGTCTTACAGGTTTAATACTTTGAGCTGTTTCACATATCACCTGTCATTGTTGCAAGGATGATTATTTTTTTTTTTTAGCATGAAGGTTTTGCTGTTTTCTTACTAGCATTTCTTAGATAATATAGAGACAAGACTTTTTGGTTTACTGTGTGGGAGAAAAACACCAGTGGAATCTCTGACAATGAAGGCTATGCACATCAGCAAGAGTATAACATCAGATGCCAAGAACTGATTAATATCCTTTATTCAGCAACATCTGAATGCATCATCTGAATGCAATGTCCAGTTTGGGGCTCTCAAGCACAAGAAAGTCCATGAAAAACTGGAGCAAGTTCAAAAAGATGGTCAGAACCTGTAGTACATGACATATGAAGAAAGACTGAAAGAATTAGATTTGCTCAGTCATAAGAAGAGAAGGCAAAAGAGGTATTTAATTTCTGTTTTCAATAACCTAATGTGAAGGTGAAAGAAGACAGCTAGGCTGTACTCAGAGGTGCTCCGAAAAAGTAATGGCAAAAGATATGAGTTGCAGCAAGGAATTCTGGGATTTCACTGTGACAATGATTAAGCTCAGACATATTGTGGAACCTCCATCCCTGCAAAACTCAACCAGACAAAACCCTGAGCAAACTGAAACAACTTTACCTGGGCCTTTCTCTGAGCAGGAGGTTGGATTAGATGACC
This sequence comes from Falco naumanni, assembly GCF_017639655.2. Classification (NCBI taxonomy): domain Eukaryota; kingdom Metazoa; phylum Chordata; class Aves; order Falconiformes; family Falconidae; genus Falco; species Falco naumanni. Next base: position 24,628,955 of record NC_054057.1, on the reverse strand, counting down.
TCCAGTAGTCTCTTCCAATCTAATTTATTCCCATATACAGAAAATTAACAAATCCCTTCCTGACCTTCATTAGGAAAAGCAAAATATGAAGAGCTTGATAAGTCTCAACCTGCAGCCAGCCATATGTCTTCTGGATCAGCGCCTTAATGACTAATTTACTGTCTGCTAAGGTGTCACCAGCTTTGCTTTCCCCATTTTAGCATGCATTTAATATTGATGAAGCAAGCTTATGCCTCAAACAGAAGTATCAGATCATGAACTGCTTTAACCTTAATACTTGCAATGTCTCATGTTGTGACTTGCAGGGCTAAGCAACCTTTTTCTTTTTTTAAAAACATTTCAACATATTTGCATCCATAAATCTGTAGAGGGAGGCTGCATTATGAATCATTACTGGATGAATCATTTTTCTTGAGAATCTGTCTATTTCTATTCTTACAGTAAATACTATTTATGATCAAGTTGCCACTTCAGTCAAAATATGAATCATACCTGTACTGATGTTCTTAATGGAAAAGAAGAAAATCCCTAACTGATAAGCGATATAATTTAATGTCTCCTCATATGCAAAAGGCACTGCACAGGAGCTTCAAAGGAATTTAAACATGCTGAGTCCTGTTACAGAACTGAGACATGAATCTGTCAGACCCTGATTCTATTCCCATTGACTTCAAATGGAGCAGAACTGCTTTGCTGCAACCAGAGTCCTGGCAAAAAACTTCTCCGTATAGCTTCATGTCTCTAGCAGACACATCGCACTGATGAATAGTGCATTCTATAATCAGCATATACAGCTCTCTTAACTGGAATTTGTAAGTTACTGAATTCGGATTCCCTGAATTTTTTTGTTGTAGATGTGTGTCCACAGTAACAGTTTATTTTGGATCAGATGTGCTTTTCTGAAGCTAATCTCCTGATCATCCCCCTCTTTGCTGCACTTTACATCATGGAGCAGTCTCACAGCATGCAGACTGAATTCCTCTAGATTAAACTAAATAAGCAGGAATAATCCAAGAGCCAACCACATGCTCTGACTACTAAGGGAAATTCAGTCCCTGGGATGAAACTAGAGCTGGTCTGAAGCTAGTCAAAATTCTCAAAACCTGAGTAAAAACTCCATACTTGACCCTCGGCACAGTTTCACACAACATATCTGCTCCACTTTCTGGTTCTATATGATAATAAAGGCATAACCTTAATTGTTCTGACCAGTAGATAATTCCAGCTGCATCTCATTTGAGTTTGGATATTTTAAACTTTAGTATCCCTGTAAGAGATTCTTTGAGACAACAGAGGGGGGCAGAAAAGAGAGAGTGAGGAGGGAGTTGGGAGAGAGCAAGTAGGGTTGGAGAGGGTGCAGGGAAGGGGGAAAGGGAGAATGGGGAGAGAGGGAGAGGGACTGAAGAGAGGAAAAAGAGCCAAAGGGAAAGAGGAGGAAAAGGGGAAGATGGGAGAGGAAGTAGGAGAGAAGAGAGAAGGGAGAGAAGATGAGAGGGAAGGGAAGGGAAGGGAAGGGAAGGGAAGGGAAGGGAAGGGAAGGGAAGGGAAGGGAAGGGAAGGGAAGGGAAGGGAAGGGAAGGGAAGGGAAGGGAAGGGAAGGGAAGGGAAGGGAAGGGAAGGGAAGGGAAGGGAAGGGAAGGGAAGGGAAGGGAAGGGAAGGGAAGGGAAGGGAAGGGAAGGGAAGGGAAGGGAAGGGAAGGGAAGGGAAGGGAAGGGAAGGGAAGGGAAGGGAAGGGAAGGGAAGGGAGAAAGACTGGGAGTGAGTGAGTGAGGGACATATCTTATGAGAGAATTAACACCTGTACATAAAATGTTCTCTAGAGTTAGCTTTTTCCACTATATCCTGGAAAAGTGTAGATAACAAACATCGGCAGGATGCCTAAGTGAGGCAAATCCCATAGTTAATAGCCCTAGAGGGGTTTAGAATAGAATAGTTGGAACTGACCTACAGTGATCATCTAGGTCACCAATGATGATCTATATAAGACAAAAACTTATTTATATTGGGATAATAGAACCTAATAATCTGTAAATTTTATAATTATCGTAATTAAAACTTCTGTATGTGACCTGTGGTATTGTTTTCTTTTAAAACTTTAATTTGCATAATAATCCTTTGAAATTTTTTTGGGGTTGTTTTTACATATTTTTTTTTTTCGAATTTATAGTTGCACCTACACTAACACCAAACAAAAATGCTAGAAGAAACCATTCCTTTTAATAGAAAAATAGTTCAGGCCTTATAACTTTATATGCATGTCAGTCTTCCGGACCATTCTTCCCTTCATTCATACTCCCATCAGGTCAGCAGACAGAGAAATTGTCTCACCTCAGCAAGAAGACGCATTCCTTGTCTTCCTCAGAACATTGTCAGCACAGGAATGAAAAGGATAAGAGGATATTTTGATCACACCGTCACATCTGGACTTTTTAATTAAAAAAAAAAAAACAAACAACAAAGTCCTGCAATTTAAATCCATAAATTTCTACCGCAACATTGCATTTTTTCACACTGTAAAATCAGTAGCCTGCAATGCCAGGTTACCCCCTTTCCTCTCTCTATGTGCTACAGCCACAGGCTGCAACACATCTCCCATGAAGCACCAAAATTCTCCTGTTGTTGTTAGGAAAGATGATGCATTGTGGCTTGGTTTTCTCTTTTTCTGCACAAAAGAACATGGGGCTGCCAGATTTGCATAATTATCAACCCATAGCAGAAGTGATCAAATAGTTGTAACAAAAATCTTAAGACAGAAGCTGCAGAGGCAGACAGCTCCTGAAATAGACCATAAAGGAAGACACTCCTGGATAAAGAAAACACATGTTCCTAATAGAAAACCATCTGGATTTTTTTTTCCATCAGTCCTAAAGTCAACTGAATATATATTCAACATTACATGTCATCATTTAAATAGTCCACATTCTAAACCATTAGATATTTAAAAATATTCAAGCAAATCTCCAGGTATTCAGAACAAACTGATAAAATGACAGAAGAAAAAAAAAAACAAAAAAACAAAAAACAAACAAAACAAAAACAACTGGAAAAATAGCAAAAGGTCTGAAGTTGCATTAAATCATTGTCATTAGCATCTTTTATTTAGAATAAGCATGTGTGACAATGTACACAACCTCAGTAGATAGCAGTAACAATTTTCTAGGAGCCTCAGGGCACAAGCTTTATTTGCAAAATTAATTGCTCCTCCCTGTCAAAGTCTGGCTCACATTGACTACACACTCCTACAATGGGATCAAGATTAACCATCATGAGCCAACACTTTCAGTGCTGTGAGTCACAGATCACATTACAGACAAGGCCAACTGTAACCACATAACTGAAACCAGTATATCAGATCTGGTCCACAGGTCACATCTAGGCCAACACTCCAAAAGAAATATATACTGATTACTGTATGTAGACAAAGTTTCAAGGTATGAAGAAGAAATTAGAAGAAGAGAGAATTATTAAAAAAAAATAATTAAAAAATACTAGTGTGAGTTCTTTTTGGTGAAAATAGATTAAACTAAAACAGCAACCATAGCACTCCAAGCAACAACCAGGAGCTACAGCTAGACAGAACTGTGCTGTGAATATAAGGCTATCTGAGACAATTTAAGGAAGCAGCTTAGCTGATTTAGGATGACGTTGTGCTACATTACCATGCTTCTCAAAAGCAAGCCATTAACAAGCACAGCTAGTCTTTTCCAGTACAGTCATGGGTCTGTTTAAAGCTAGTGGAAGTATCTATACTCTGCAATGTTAATCCATGCTGTGTGTAAGAGAGTGCTCTCAAATAATAGAGGGCCCATGATGAAAATACAGCCGATCATGTTTTGTGGTATAGATAGATCTTCATAAGAAGATTTACTATTAGAGCACATATTGGCAAGCAGATCATTTTAATGTTGCAAGAAACATGGCAGAAAAATGAACAAAACATCTTATTGCATTCTTAAGTTCTCTTAAAATTTCCTTAATATTTTCACTCAAGTGCTGGGTGTACCTCAGTTACTTCTTTTACAAACACTTATTTTAGCAACTACATTCTCTGCCTAGCTCAAACATTTATTCTTGGTGTTGAAGCCTTATGATGGATCCTGTTATGTTTTTATTTTATTACATTTCTGCAGTCTCCCAGCACTTACATAGTGAAGACACACTGATGCAGTTATTCACATTTTGTTAGAAGATGACATGAAATTACAGTTATCAGGCTATGTTAGGTTAGTAATACTAGGGTGTTGGATTAGATTAAAACATGATCAAGACAGCAAGAAAGAAAAAAATAATCACTTCATTACTTTTACTGGTGTTCCTTCTTAAGATTAATGTCAAAGATTCTTAGAGATCTGGATGGGCATGGCTTGAATCTAAATTTTAAAATGCTACTATTGTTTATGACATATGTAGAACAGCTTAATATCAACTACCATTTATCCACACTCTAGAAAGCAGCAGAGATTAAGAAAAGGTCAGAGAGCATCAGAGACGGAGGATCATTCACAAGTATTCATTTCCAAAAGAACATCTGCGATGGCTGAATGAGCAAACTACTTTATGATCTTTGGGACAAACCAGAAGAATTTTCTATTCTTTGTGGTACCCAGTTTATGGCAGGAGCTTCAAAAACTTTGAGAAACCATTTGTGGATCTTTAATCCCTGTATGGATTAACCACTTGATCTAGCAGGTGGTGTCTGAGAAAAACCTTTACTAAGTTGCAGTGACCTCCACAGCCACCAAACAGCCTACAGAGACAAGACAAAAATAGTATCTGCTGTGGTCTTTGAAAATTGATAATCAAATATTACGCTACAGTAGGCAGATATAAAATCAGATAATAACTAGGGGAAAAAAGTGACCAGTTAAATACACATTTTGATCAATGAATAAACACTTTTGAGACTACAACTTCCTACAAAAACCTGTGTTCCTTCTATTTAAACATAACAAAATACATGTATTTTGAGCTAGATGACAGTGATTAATAAAACTGCTGTCATGCTAAATGATGTCTGTTTGTAAAGCCTTCTAAGAAAAAAATAATCCTTGTTCCCAAGTCCAATAAACTGTGTACAGATAGAATTTGTGTACGTGCATTTCCAACAGAGCTCAGCATACCCTGCCATACATTTACCACAGTGGTATTCAAACCATTTTAAATTAAGCCTCGTGTTAAATTCATATGCTATCAGTATGGCTTTCTCAGAATGAACATACATAAAGCCACTATTTTTAGCTTGTTTACTGCATTTGTAATACATTTACATGTCCCAGTGTATGCAATGATTACAAGGACAACACATGAGACTGAAAATTGTAATTTCACAGGAAAATGGATGCAATAAATAAAGTTATATCATCAGTATCTATGATCTTCTGTTTCCATTTAACTTTCCTGTAAGCACCCAAAGCTTGGGTGGTCATTATCTAAGTGCTAAAGTTATTTTCTTCTTACAATAGTTCTACCATCTGCTTTCTTTACATTTTTTATTAATAAAGTCACTGATATGCTAGTACTTAAAATAAGTTTGCAATCCATTTGACAAAAATGAGTCTCACAGACATATAAAATGCATGTGTCAATAAAATGTCTGTGTTGTAATTTTGCAAAGTTAGTATTAAGGAGTATTTTAAAATATTTCTACAGCTTTGGTTTGAGCATATTCATGTTAATGTCTAGAGTAGTTTGGCATGAAAGCTCTTAGGATGAGAAACTGCTGAATTATAAATTTATTCATAAAGTTCAAGATTATTACGATAGCATATAAACATGAGGATGCTAATTAAAAAATCACTTAAACTTACCTAATCTCTACAGATAAAATCGTCAAGACAGGCTGCTAATTATGAATATCTTATGATATTTATGAAAAAATATGGTTATACATATTGTGACTAAATCCTCATTTTACAGATGGTAAGTATTCACAATGGTTAGTTTGCATATAGTTAGCCTGGTTTGGAAGATAAGAGTTCTTTTAACATAGGCATGGGCCTTCATGTCAGAAAACAGTCCACATATCTTTAATTTGCTAGTATAAAGGTAGCCAATGAATGCAAATGAGTTACATGGATTAACTGCTGATTGAGTTACAGGATTAGTTTCTGTCCTTGTGGCTGTGCCTTTAACATACACAGAACACTACACTGCAATGGACCTTTGTTGCATAGCAGCTGTTGAAAGCTCTGGCAGTTTTCCTAGATCTTTGGTCCACATTCCCTTCTCTTCTTTGCACCATGTCTTTTGGTCTTAATTCTTCTTGTAGTATGTACTGTCTGCACAGATCTATCCTACAAGGAGTGGCTAGCAGTTATATTTTCCATACCAGAATTAAGTTTACAAGGATTATTATATCTCAGCGGTGCAGGTATCCAGTGGAATTGGTAAAGGGTCAGCATGAGTAAGCTGATCAACTAGTCTAAATTACTGGGATAAATCAATAACTGTAATAAAGCACAAAAATACAGTCTTCCCAAAATGAAGCAACTGGGAGCTGATGTGCGCTCTCACTTCTAAAAATCACTCTTTCATACACCACAAGTTCTTAGACCCTTTGAAATGCACAGTGGTCATGTGATCTCAGTTTTACCATGGCTAGTTGAAAAAAAATTTGATGAGTTTTCTAGTTTTGGTTACCTAAGTCTTCCAGTAGGCCAATAAGACACCATACATAAAACCAGATTTTTATAACACAAAACCACCCTACCTTGGAAGATCCTTTATTATAAAGTTTTTTCTGCCAGTTTTAGTATTTGATTTATAATGCTGCACTGGAATGCAGTGATTTTCTTTAAATTGTAATCTCTAACATTTAGACATCTGTTTTCCATATGCATTGCAGTAGTACTGCAAAGACAGTTGTGTATCTGCTCTCTAAGGAGAGAAATGGTCAAGGTCTGTGTCTATATGAAGAGTATTAAAGAAAAAAGTATTGTTCCTGAATCTTTGCCAAAATCTACAATAAGTGGTGCTCACAAATGTAACGTTTAAGATGAGAAAAGTGTTTTCGCTAAGAACTGGTTATTATTGTTAGAATTAGAACCATCTTCATCTTTGTTGAAGCATATGTATATTAGTAAGCTTTTCTCTGCAGCTTTGTAGATATCTTTTGCAAGATTTATTTTTTCAACAGATTTTTAATGTTATATTCTAGAATTATATCCAGACTTTTAAATCACATTTTCTTGACAGGAGATAACACAGTACTAAGAAATATGAGCACTAAAATGATGTAATTAGCATTCATATAAAGTAATTATGTGTTTAAAACAGCAGGTATAAATTATATTTCTACTTTTAATTTACCTGGTGATTTAATTAGGTGCCTAATAGTCAGTATGTAACTGAACACAGTGGGAGAAGGAATGTCTTCCAAAAGTTGGGAATCCTGTAAGGTAAGTGCCCTATCAATTATAATACCTGAATAAAACACAGCAGAGAAAATCAGCATTTTTATATTCTACCACCATGCGGTAACTAAATTAACCTAGCATGCATGTTGTGAGTACCAGCAATCTACAGATCAAAGTCGTGGATCTGAGGAATTCTGGCTAAGATGTGAATGTTAGGGTGCAGCCAGGGCCAGACTGCTAGCTCTGCACTCAGAAGCCAGCTCAGGAAAAAATGAGTATGTTTCAAAGAGGCAGAGTACCGCATTTCACACAGATTATGAGGGTAATGACAAAGGGTTACATTGTTGGTATCTATTAAATTTATTGAGCCAGTTTTCTTCTATTGATAACCTTGCAGGAGGTCAGAAGGATTCACCTCTAAGCTGTGTCATTTGGTTGCAAGGAGGTCAGGACATCTCAGACCTTTGTGAACCTGGAGCTGCTCCTCTGATTTACCCAAAGGCTGATGGCACAAGCTAGGAGCAAGTGAAACTCAGAATTTCTCTTCTAATACTCCTTTTAGTCCAAAGTCAAAACCCTAAGTCTGAAGATCTCATAAATCAGCAACTATTATATCAGGAACGTAAAAGTAAAATATCATTATTATGATACAGGATTTCAAATGCATAATAAATACATACTGTCAAAAAACTTTAGTAACACCTGCTGTGAAAAACATGTTAGATGGGCATTTCCTGAGGAAAAGCCCTGTCGGGAAATGCTCCACCAGCCCTATCGGAAATTGAACACACATTTTAAATTTGGCTATTTTTTTCTACTTTGGATAGATAACCAGTGAATGGGTATAATAACATTTCAATTAACATTCATGGGACCTTCATAAATGTGTAGACTGTTTAATAAGAGTGCAAACAGAGAACAAAAGGGAGCATATGCAAGACTTAACGGCTGTATTTTTAACTGTCTTCATCGTTATTCATAACTGTAAGTTCATCTATCGTTTTTCGTCGTACCAGGCGCAGCTGCCCGGGTGCTGGCGGGGGTCTCTGCTGCTGCGGTGTCTGTGAGAGAGACCACCGCGGGCACAGCGCGGGAACAGCGCGGGAGCAGCGCGGCTGAGGCGGGGCCGGCGCTGAGGGACCCCGGGGGGGAGCGGGACGGGGGCTCCGCCGTCCCCGCCGCAGGGGTTCCCCCGCAGAGCCGCCGGCGGGGCAGGGGCACATCTCCCGGGGGGCTGCAGGGAGCCCCTGCTGGAGAGGGGGACGGTGTGAGAGGGCAGGAGCGGCAGAGAGGGGCCGGTACGGACTGACCGCAGCCCCCGTTCCATCCCCCTGCACCCCTCAGGAGGAGGCATAGGGGGTGTGCAGGGCTCAAGAATGAAAAAGGGAAGATGAAGCTGTGAAAAAAAAGTTGGGGAATGGGTGGAACGAAGGTGTCTTAGTTTTTGTCCTTGTTTTTCACTACCCAGATCTATTTTCATATGAAATAAATTAATTTTCCCCAGACTGAGTCTGTTTTGCCCATGATGGTAACTGGTAAATGATATCACTGTTTCTACCTTTACCCACAACATTCTTCATCTTATTTTCTCCCCCTGTCCCATTGAGGAGGAGCAGTGAGCAGCTGGGCAGGTGCCTGACTGCTGTCCAAGGTCAACCAGAACACTTGGAAATAAATCTTTGAGAGAAATGTTGGGGCAAGAAAAAGAATATCTCTGAAATTTTGCAGATATTAGCAGATATAGAATATCTCAGAAATTAGCAAATACTGTTTGGGTCCCTTCCTTGTTCAAACCTTTCTCTTAAAACTTTCTATCATTATGTCTCTTTCGTGTTTTAATTTGCACCACAGACAGTGGTATCATTTGTTGTTTTAATCCATCTATTTGTTTGATGGAGCTTTAAATGAAACATAAATTTTCATTTTATGTGAAATGTGGAACTTATGCGTCCAGTAATATCATTGTGGATGCTTGTTTGGGTAGAACCACAGATCAGTTGATGGTCATCATGCGACTCAGTATGCAAAGTGGAGCACTGACTGCCCGACAGCTCTGTGTTCACATTCTTTCTTTACATCTAGACAAATTCCAGTCTTACAAACTAGTAGTAGACTGTTGCTGCTCTAAGAACTGAACTTTTCAGATTCACGTTATTGAATACCTCCACAGTTAAAATACAGTGCATTCTTCAATATCTCATGGCAAGATCTATGTCATATAAAAATCCTATTGCCGCTGCTCCTACTAAACAAACATAATTTAAAACAGATCAGTTCAAATGTGAATTCCTTCACCCATTTATGTGGCCTTTGGAATGAAACAGTACAGTTCAACTGACCTGGCTTCAAATGCTCCATCATATCCGCTGTTGCAGAGTCTAGAGAAGGCAAAGAGAGCATGATGACCTCAAAGCAATTAATTTACATCATGTAGAAATGTTCGGAGGAGAGATGAAAAAAAATCTTGTTAATTTAACTAAGGTTATGAGAAGAAGCATTTTTCAATATTTGTGTGGGTTTTCTATTACCTGAAATGTATGCCTATCCCTGATTAGTCCCTATATATTTCTAGAATTAAATTTTCTTGTTATGTGAGACAAAAGAACAAATTACATAGAAGTAAGTGGAAATCTGAGTAACTACTATAGGTGAAATTGTATGGACGAGCTACTGCCAAATACATACAAAGCACAACCTGAGGGATAAGGGTGAAGTGATTTAATGTAGCATTACAGCAAGAGAAAGAAGATAATTTCAGAGCAGAAAATTATTAAAAATAATTAAATATCAGTGAAGGATATTCTATAAGAAATCTGTTCATCAAACTGTAATTTTATGTGCACTTATTTATTCGTAGTATAGTAGGAACACAAGGGGCGAAGGATTGCTACAGAGCCTAAAAGGCCTGAAAGGCATGCAAACATTGCCCTGCTTGTATCACTTGGATAGTCATGTAATGTGAAAAACACGCCACCTGCCCAGTTATTTTTGGAACACTCCTGTATTTCATACATTAAAGGTGCCTTGAAGGAGCATGAAAATATGGTACTGATGTAAGAAAAGATTTTCCGAGTCTGATGGATCACAATACTATGGGCAAGATTCCTGCATGCTTGTCAGTTCATGTCTGCCAGGGCTGTGAGTTCAGCATTCCTAGACCATGTAAGGACATTTTCAACTAGTTGAGGCAATTCAGTACACACCTTGATCTAGGCTTAACACTGATGAGTAAACATATACTTTTTTTTATGAATTCATATATAAAATATACAAGGTGAGCTTTTAGTCCAGGCAAGGCATAAGGGAAGTTACTTTTACAGTCTTGTTTAGTTTAGTTGTGGGACTGAACCAGCAAAAAACATTAGAAGAAAAGTCTGAAGGCAGGGCTCATCAGCAAGCTGACATGGCAGATAACTAGAAACATACTGCATCAAAGAAGAGAGACTGCTAACTTTCCAGAGAGGCCAGGACACAATTGTTTTGGTGTCCTTGTATTGGTAAAGCCATGCCACTGTGTGAACATTGAGTATACACAGAAACGTTAACCAAATTTTTTACGTTGTCCAGTATGGCCACTCACTTAATGTACAAAATACCATGTAAGTAGAGGTTCCCAGCTCCTACACTCCACCAAAACTGCCAACATAAGAAAAGGGGGAAGAAGATGCTCACAGCTGTGAGGCATTGTCCTCGTTATTTGCTGTTCTCAGTTCTATCACTGTCTTCCATATCAAAAGAAACAAAGATATATCTTTCATCAAATATGACCCTTTCTTGAAAAACATTTCAATAAACAAATTAGAATTCTTGGAAACAGGTTTTTTTCAAAAAATATCAGCTTTAAATAAAGGAGCCCTTAAGTGTTAAAATCTTAAATATGCAAAAAATTTCAAATAATTACCTCTAAGATGCCAGAAATTCTTCATAAATTCAAATAAAGATTTTCAAATACCAGAAACTCTTCATAAAAAAAAATATTTTGAATGGAGAAGCTTTATAATTTATATACAGACAATGGAAAGAGAAATTACAGTCTGAAAAGCTTTGCTAGAAAGCGGTGAATTTGGTCATCATATTCCTACTTCTTCTAGAAAGAAAATAAGCAAAAAAATATGTAATATTTTCTGCTGTCCATCAGGTTATATAATCAGAATTCCAAAGAGTTTTCTTTTGGAGTGAAATGTAACAGGCACAGTTAGCTATATTTGTTCTGCAAACAGAATAATATCATGGGAAGGTTGAAGCAAGAGGGAAACCACTGAAATACTAGAACTACTGGTCTTGTGTGACAATGTGAAAACAGAAACAGATGAACAGAAGTGATGAAAGGCTAAGTTCAGTTTGGCAAGTAGTAGTTTTTAAACACATAATTAGGTCTTAGCCTTAAAGCCTAAGTGATCTGCTCTGCAATTTTGTCCTTATGTGCACTTTCCCATCGGTCACTTTTGTCATCTGTTCTGCCAGGATCAGTGTATCAATTACTTCGTTTTCAGAGAAAGAAGAAAACAAAATATACACCTAGGAGCCTAGCTTCTTTTTTTGTTTGTTTTTTTTTTTGTTTAAGAAACAATTTCATATGTAGGTTTAATATAAACCAAATTATTCAGGGAGGTTTTTTTCATACCTTGTAAGGAAGCATGATTCAAGAGAGGGGTGCATGAAGAACTGATTTATTTCATTCCTGAAACAGCTTCCAGGGAGTCATTATAGTTTACCTGTATGCTGGTGCAATCAGTGGCCCAAAGTAGCTGATTTCACACTTGTTTTTCCTAGTGCCAATACATTTCCCAGGGCAATGATCATTATATTGTACAGCTGAAGTCAATGTAATCTTTTAACACAGATGTGCAAGTCCAAGAAAAAGTAAAGTTAGACTCCAGCATTATTACTTCATTAATACCAACACGACAATAGCAATTTTGAAAGGCAAAAAAAATCTGGCTTGGATATGGCAAAACCTTATGTTTACCTCATGGTTCTTGGAATAATGGGGAAAAAATAAACCTTATAAAACAGCATTTTCAGTTTATGCCAGGTATCAGCAAAACAGAAGAGTTCCAATAATGGTCTCAGTGTATAGACAAAGAGTTTGTTCTCATAGTGTTCATCATCCTACTCTGTATTTAGCAAGATGATGAAGAGCAAAAAGATAAATGTATTTTATGACAAACAAGTTCATGTCCATGGTCAGCAGATTAGGAAAAACCTTCAGGGACATTCATGCTCATCTTTAAACCTTAAGTTATCTAAGGCAACTATGACTGAGGTTTAAAAAGCTTTGATAGTAATGAAAGGATTTGTTTATTCTTCAGTGTACGACTAAATCTGCACTGAAAGCCAACCACCGAACACCTCATTTCAGTTTTGTCACCTTTTGCACACGGTATCTCTCCCAAGCACTTCTTCCCTGTCAGACATATTTCAGCATCCCACCTGAGGAAGGCATTTAAAAAAAGGCAATGTAACAAACAGCCAACTACCAGAATACAGAGTTTGGATTTGTTTCTATGATCGCTACCTAGCTGTGAAAGTTATTTTTTCCCTACATGCTGTTTCTAAGCATTGGCTACTATTGGGAACAGGATCCTAAACTAAATATAACTTTGATCCAGTGTGGAACAATTGTTATGATAAATATGTATTTAGAAACACACACGCATACATATATATGTACAAGGAAGACATTTAAGAAAACACAGATAATATCACAGAAACCTTGGGTTATCTTAGGCAAACGTATTCCTTTTGGCTGTTAAATATAACAATCACAAATGTGATTGTAAGATCAAAATCCACAAAAAAAGATGGAAATGGCTTCTTGAAGAGTAAGTATTAAGATTTAGGTTTTTCACAGACCAAAGTCCAAAAATGAACTTTCAAAAATCCCAAACAGAGAGACAGAATCACAAGCAGCCAATTGCCTCAGAATTTCAGCTGTTTCCTGCTTAACATACTATGAACTAGCACAACCCATTGGAATTCTTTAACAAAGAGGGAGTTTCCCTCATATTCATAAAAAAAATTTCTTGGAAGTCACTCCATTTCCACAAAAAATCTAGTAAACCCAGGCAGAGCTCCATCAGAAACTTGTCTGCCAGACGTGACTTAGCATTTTATTGACAACTGACCTAGACATCGGGTAAATTAAGCTAGGACCCCTTGAGTTTGAGAACCAGTGCTGCCAGCCTTTCCTGAAATACACATTCCTTTCATCAAAAATTTTTTAAACTCTTCAAATCCATTTTTCAGCTGGATTTGATCCAAATATGCTCCCTGTCCATTGTGCCCTGAGACATTCTGGTCTCAGTTATTAAGTTCAACAACTCTCACTAACTTCCAAATCGAGCAGTGTCCACACAGGTCCCCTGGAGTGTGCACCTTGCTCTGACCCCTCTCATTCAGGGCCTTGCTGTGTGACACTTCTTTGCTCCTACATGGGAGTTTCCCATTTGCCCTCCATTTTTGCTGTTTTTCTCTCTCCCAGCATGCCCATCCTGCCCTCCATTTTCCCTCTGCAGTACACTCACTTTCTCCACTGTGAGGGTTCAATTCCCCCATCTTCCCATCGTTGCAGAAAGCCCCACCTGCTCCAGTAACAGTCAATATGATCATAAACTCTCTCTCTTTAAAGTTTTATTTTTAAGTGAACACTGGGTTTTCTTTCCATTTATTAAGATTCTTTTTTGTTTAAAAATAAATAGGGATAACAGCTTTACTCTCTGCTATACAGCACACATTTTTAACAAATTACACTACTGGTGAGAAATCAAGATTGCTAACTGGGGTACTGTTTTCAAATAACCTTCCTTATCTTTGCCTCTACTAACCTAAGAATACTGAGAGCCAGTATAAGAAAAGGCATATTCACACACTTCAGAAATGGAAAAATAATGGAAGCTACGTCAAAGTGAGTCAGATACAGTCTGGCAAAACAGCCCTATTGTGATGACTGCCCTGGCTGAGCTATACTACACTCAAGATTAAGTTAAGAGCTTTGCACAGCACTTGTAAAATGGTGAGTTATCTACTCAAGACTGAACTGTCTCAAACATGGCTCATAACGTGATGAAATATACACTTTTTTCTTTCCCCTGCCCCCTTCCCACAAGGCCAAGTCAGTTATTTAAATTAACTTTTGGCTACCGTGCCACAATTACATACTTCTTCTGTCACATGGCAGCTAAACTTTGCAGGGCTTTTTTCTCTTCCTGCGATGTCTTTTTTCTGTATTATTTCCTGACCCTGAAACCTGAGCAGGAGTTTAGCCACTCACCAGAATAGCAGAGTGGCATCCAAATCTTGTACTGCCAAGGGTCTATTTCTCAGTCAAGTAAATGTTTGCAACAGCCTTTTTGCTCTAAACAACCCAAGCCTCTTTTAGACTTTATTGGAAACAGTTCTCATCTGCTCATTAGTCCCGCTGCTTCAGATGGAAAGGAGCTCAGGATTAGTTACATCTGGATCTGACTCTATCTCTATTAAAGCAGTCAGTCACCTGCCAACCCTTTTAACAAGCAGTGAAAGGACTAAAAAGTTAAACAAGTTCATTGGACCAAGCTGTCAGCAGTGCATGGGGAGGAAGAAACAAAGGCAATCAGTCTCTGTGCTTATTTTTCAAAGTTAAAAGGATTTTAAAGAATTACAGGCTGAGGACAGGATAAGTTCACAGAGTTGCATTGAGCAGAAAAATGTTTAAGCTGGTCATCAACTCATATTCCTGTGGACTAGAAGGGACTAATTATTTTAGGAATGAAAGGTATGTAAGTGATCCCTTAATGTTAAAAGTGATGTGCTTGTTCACACTATCCCATCAAGCCATACTAAAACGAGATGTCTTAAATTAGCAAACACTTCTGCAATCTTATCACATAAATAAACACTCAGTCTGTTTGTGTATAAATATATATATACATATAGTATTACATTCCCTAGCACATCTATGCTTTTATATATATAAATACATTTTTATGTGTAGCTTGAGGACTTTCTTTTTTTTTTTTTCTAGAATGGTTTTTGCAAAAATACAAGGAAGATGAAGGTGTATCCAGTCTTTTTATTAATTTTGTGCTCAGAAGTGACTGAGAATCTTTAGAAAATTGCCTAATCAAATATTATTCTTTGTAGTACTTTGATAAAGATAACTTTATTTTTTTTTACTATCAGTTATCCTGTTGAACGTAATTCTGGCCCCAATGAATACCACAGTCAAGCCACCTGTCATCCTTAGGCTTTCCAACTGTAAAGCAGAAAAAGTAATAGGTTGTGTGTTTTTTTGTAAAGCACTTTAAAATCCAATTTGTTACCAATAAGGTACCACTACAAAATTTAGTGTCTTTCATACTTTAATTCAGTGGCTGAGATAATGAATGAACTCAAAGCTTTCATATATAGTGGAGATCCATGTAATTGTACACACACATACAGAAACATCAAAATTTCTGAGAACCATCTCTTGGTTACAACTGTCAATTGAATCCTTGCTTACTGGAAGACAATGTGCTGAATTCATCTACTCATCTTTCTCAATCTAGATGCCATGTCAATGAAATGTGTACAGTCCTTAATATATTAAGGCTATTTTTTTCCACCAAATTAGGCCTTTCAAGAAATTATTGAGGCATGTTGAATGCACTTATTTTTTAAAGACTTTCTTTTTTTTTCATAAAACTTGTATCGCAGCATGTAGTCCATTTTAAGTGCCCTAACAAGAACGGTGTGCACCTTAGAGTGTACCTGTACAAAAACAGTCACTGGATTTCTAAAGGTATCAATTTCACATTATGAATAAAGATTAAAAAAAATACTTCTATTTTGTTATTTGAATAAATGATGAAGGATGATGAATAAGTAGGTGGAATTTTAGAAGAAACTAACTTTCAGTTTTCCATAAGACATTTTTAAAATAGATCTGCAGAAGAGATTAAAAAAAACCCAATATTGCATGAGCAAAAATTCAGGTAATGTTATCTCTGTAACTGTAATTCTGATAAACTTTAAAGAAAATAATATTTTTTATAGAACCAAATACTATTTGCACCTTAAAGAAAGAATATTCAGAATTAACGATGACCTCGCCATTCATCTAACAGTCTTCAACAAGAATATATCACATTTCTGAGACAAATGCTGAGCGAGTTGTTTAGCACAGCCCAGACAAGCGTATTAACATTATTTATATGAGTTTTAACTTTAATTCTTAAATTTTCTTGTAAGAATGCTAATTCTATGACAGGCTTTTGTCTTCAGCAATGGAATGAATCATAGGATAAAGAATTTAGACATCAAGAGTGTAAGTAAAGGAGTGCAGGGATTTTTATCTGTTAGCCTTTAAAATGTAACGTCAGAAAGACCAGATAATGGCTTTCTTCCCACTTGTGGCCAAATCACAAAGGCTTTTTTTGTCATTCCAGGAGTCTACAGCAGGCAGAAGTGAAGCTGTGCTGGATCTTTGCCAGATTCCTTTGCATCTTAATATGGATGTAATTACAGCATCTGCACCAAATGTGATGTTCAATTTAAAATTAAAACATACAAGGTTTAAAAATCTATCAGCATTCAAAGACAATTTTAAAAAGTTCCATGTCACTGACCTTCAAATGTTGATGTGAACATGTCCGTGTGTACGTGTAGAGTATCTGGATTGATTTAAGCCTCCTGTTACTTTGTTTATGCAACAAAACTTCCACTGCCATAGCCACACTGGTATGGCTGTGTCAATGAAGATCTCCAGTGTACACATAGTACATGCCGTGAGAAGTTAAATACCAGTGTAGTTACATTGCTCTGTGAACAACAAACACACACCACTTTGTCAACAAAGATACAAGCACAGGTTTTGCTGGTAGAGCTGTGACATCAATCTGACACAGCCAAGTACAGCCAAGTACTGCAATGTGCTTCTTCAGATTTTTCTCCTTGCTCTCAGTGAAACTTAGTAGTGAAGACTGCTCTCTGTCCTACGATTCTCATCAAAAATCAAATCCTGGCCCAGGGATCTCCAGTGGTAATAACATTGTTTCACTAAAAACAACTGTCTTTTTCAGTCAACAAAAATTCTTAGTCATTCAAATGACTTGGATTTAAGCAATTTCAGCACCAGCCAAATGAGTGGAAAACAAGCTTTATTCTTCCTTGGGAAGAAAATGTTGAAAAACAAACTGTCTAAATAAATTGCAATTTCTTTGCTCAGTTCTACTGCAAGTTTGATGAAAACTGCTAATTGTCAGAAACTTTTATAATATCCTGACTCAAGTTTTCCTAAGAAACTTTGCTTGCCACTGTCACTTCAAGCACTTGTTCTAATAAATACTTAAAGGTCACTCAAAGTTTGTGCTGTACTGTGTTGTAGAACATAAAAATGTCACAACAGCACCAGCTTTTTGGAGTTGAATGATGATATATTGGCATAGATCCACAAAAGTCAATGGAACTATTCTAATTTACAGCAGTTGAAGACCTCTCTCTCAGGGATTAAATTGAAATCAGATTTCACTTCTGACTCTAATTAAACAAAAAGAGTCATAAACCCCTGACAATTGCAGTGAATTATTTTTCAGGCCAAAAATGCCACTGCCAGTTTGGCATATAGGTAATCTATTCCAATGGCTAAAACCATGGATCAGTAATTCCAACACTCTGGAACTGAGATAATTTTTTTCCTAACCAATTATTTTAACAATTCTTCAGTTTTCAGATCCCAGTGTAACAGGATGAAAAAATTAGAGCCATCTACATTTATTTTTTCCACATACTTTCACACTTCCTTTTGCTTTGGATTCACACTGCTCGCTGGACTAAACACAGATGCAATTTTGACAGATTTGAATATATCAACATATGCCATAAGATATGCCATAAACCAACAGCCTATAAAACTGGAAGTACAGTGTAAAGATTTGTTTGCATCTTGAGCTCTCATTGCTTGTATTCCCCAAGTTCAGTATAAATGTTTTGGTCGGGTTTTTTCTCCAGAAGATCCTCTGAACAAAGCATTTCTTGGTGTTAGTAAAAAATCTCCGTAACTCCATGATTTAAATGTTTTGCATAACATTGAATTTGTTTTAGGGATTGAATTAGGATTTCATTACAATTAGGGTTTAGGATTCGATTAGGATTAGGGATTTGAATTAGGGAAAACTTGCCTGGTTTACCCAGGCAGGTAAGCATCCACTGAGAATCAATGGATCTTTTGTACATTGTCAAATAAATGATACCTAATGTAAGATAAAAAATAAAGTAGGAAACGTTTGGCACCTTGCCTAGAGAAAATACGGACTTTCAGCTTTTGCATTGCTTCAGATGCTTAGGGGTTTTTCTCATTTTCTCACTAAATGCTTTGTTTCAGCCAGGAAAGTTTATCCAAACTTTGACAAGGAATGATAGTATCAGAAGTAATTTTTTACAGGCTAATTTGAGAAGTCTGCCAAGTATTCTTGATAAGGACTAGTAATTCTATTTCACCATTATCTGATAAAATGTTTCCATAATCAGTACATTTCACATCAACTCTGCTTTACCTCTGAATATCGGTTTAAGTGTTATACTCTTCACAAATACGTAACCACTGTCATTATTTTGAAGTACACAGTTATTTATGTGACAGATAGGTTTTTGAGTTGCAGGACAAAGTGTCTGTCCTTGCTGAGGATTCAGTAGCTTGTTACCATGCCATTTATATGTACTTTGCAACAGTTATGTCTAAAATGAGAATAATGCCATAAACCCCCAAAGATTAACACTTAAATAACCTAAAGTTGAATGTAAAAAGGAATTCTATATAAACTGTTTTATTTATAAGTTTTTATTTTTATTTGTCTGTAATTCTTTAAATTAATACAAATAGCTAACATCCAAACAGAAAACATGAAACAGTTTCAAAACTCTGATTTGAATTACAAGGAGCCAGGAAAAAATAAATGAATAAATAAATAGGTAAATACACTGGGGTTTAGATTTTTATTTTTAAAATAATTTTTCCTATTTCAAAGACTTTGTAAATCATGTCAGCCTGATTCTCCAAATTGTTCTATGATTGACATTTTTAAGAAGTACTCATTGTCCATTTTACTGAGAATACTGTATAGTACCAAGAACAACCTCATGTGTTAGGAGTCCTTTGCTGGTAGAGGACGCAATACTTAAATTCAGCAAAGAAACATAATGTGGGAGTCAAGAAACTTAAACATGGGTGTGCTGGTGTGCTAATTTATGCAAATTAATGAAATATCCACTTCTTCCTTACATATAATTCCATTTTCATTCTAGTTCAAATACTTGTAGTCCTTTATTATTGGGATTGTATCTTTGTTTCCGTGTCTTCATTGTTATGAAGGAGTGACTAAAGGATGAAAGCTAATTCACAGAATAGTATTGGAGTGAGAAAACTTCTCTTAGTTTTATGTATGAGGATAAGGGAAAAGAGACAGCCTTCAGGGTTCATCTGTGTCTTTCGAGGGTTCCTTTCTTCCTGCCTTAGGAACCATATATTCTGTTGTTCAGTATATTGACTTTTTAATATAGTTTTTTTCTAGTAAATGGCCTTCTCTTTGTCTCCTGAATACTGTAAGACAGGACTGGCTAGCTTGCAGATTGGATACAGCAGGTTCAAATATTTCACATATTCCTAGAGAAGTAATAACTTTTTTTTCCCAACTAAGCCTGTTTTCCTTTCCTAAATTTCAGTTTAGTAAAGTAATTTCAAAAGATGCAGAATATTTGCACATTTCTCTTTCATCTCCTGAGACAAATATTAAGTGCCTGCAAATATCTTCTGCCATTTCTTGGAGCAAGACTTTGCCAATTCTCTGATACTCAACAGCACTCATGTAGTAACATAACAGGCCATGTGGCTTCCCCAACAACAGAAAGTTAGATATTTTTTAGTTTTAAAGATCACTAAAATTAAGATGTTTATTTAAATAATTCAATAAATATTTAAGATTCAACTTACCACAAATGGGGATGGTAACTGTATAAATATTTTGTTATTAGAGGATTTGGATCAAGACTAAGTGTTTTCATATTGGCTGTATTGCAGTGGATAAAATTTTACAGTAATAAATGTAGTTCCAGCAATGATATCAGCAGGCTGTGTATCATAGGGTTTGGGCTTGTTTATTTTTAAATTTTCTGCTATTTTCTTGTATCGCAATAATTTAGAGTGATTAAATTCTAATTTTCCCTGCTAAAACTTGTGTGCCCATACCCTTTTTTCATATTCTTTGTAAGAATGTACTATTTTTATTTATTTTTTTTCCCATGAATTAATGCAAATGAAAAAAACCCAACCAACCAACCACTTGAACAATGGATGAGTTCTATGTTACTATAGAACAAGCTATCTTTGCATTACAGTGTTCTACATGTGTGTGAATCTGGAAGCTGAAGAAAGTGTAATGATAACTTCCAGTGAGTTTTACAGGGTATAATATATCAGTGCTAGAACTGAACAAGCTTGCAAAGTTTTTATCTGCGTGCTCTAAACCTTTCTTTGAAATGGCTGAATCTTATTTGGCTATATTCCATTTTATCCAGTCCTTCATTGGTATTTTTAACATGCTTAGAGCCCTGCAGTTTGCAAAATCTGTCAATAGTGTTCTAATTGACACGATTCTGCCAGACATTGGTTTATTTTCTCTTACTTTTTTTAAGACTTATTAAAACTTATTTCTCTTAGTTTCTGGGAACTGCTTAGTTCCCAGAAATAAAATCATATGTCCCTGTAACATTTCCTTTCCTAAGATTTTTGTTGTGCTTCAGAAACATAAATGTAGCAAATGTTTTAAAGAAGTACTAGTTTAGGGTTACAAAGGAACAGAAGTTGGGCTACAGATCCAATATATTTATAAAACTATTTGAAAATATTGCCAAAGATATGGAAAATGCTAAGAACAAAAAACCTACTTCCTCACTCAGTGAAATTCTTCAGTACTTAAACTATCTTTGGCATGTTTTCCACCACTGCATTCCACCAAAGCATTCAGTTTGGGATTCAAGGTGAAATTACAACCACCATTCCACTTTTGCACTCAGAAATGAAAGAAACCTCTTGTCACTGGCCTTCCTGATCATATAAGATACAAGTGCTGAATTGGGTCCCCTGAACTGAAAAACTTAAAGTACATACAAAGGCTGATATACACACGCATCCATCCACTTGTACTGTGAATCACAGCACGCTATCTCAAACAGTGAGATGAAAGTCCTTAATCGGTCCATGTGGTATCAACAAAGCAAAAGCTTTATTCAGCTAAGAAACTTAATAGCTAAAACAAGAATATTGCCTTGAGCTTTGCAAAAAATAACATGATGGCAAATAAGTAAAAAATGAAGTGATCCTTTTTCAGGCAATCCAAGGAACATTTTGTTTTGATTCAACTTGCTTTTGTCCTGTTTTCTCTTGTCAGGAAGACAATCATGTGGACATGTGTTTTCAGATGTTCTCAGACCTCATTTGCTAGTAGGAGTGGCATGTGGTTTATAAAAAAAGGAAAATCAGATGCTTTTCAGATGTTGCTCTTACAGTGCTAAAAGTAAAGGTCATTTATTTTGTCCTTGGTCCCCATGTCCTCTCTTTGTAAAACATCAGTATATACACTGAAGCCAGCTATTTGTCGCCAGAATTATTTTTTCCTCAGGTTTAGCCAAAGACAAAGAGGAAGACCATGCATCATAGGAGATATGTGGAGTATCTCATATGGTAACAACATCTGCAGAATGAACCTGAGCTAAAATAAAAAGTTTAATCTAGTTTTTTCTATATATATCAAATAAAAAATAATCCTTTAAGTATCTCCAGAAATTATTAAAGAAAAGATCTCAGAATTAATTCTTAATTCTCTTAAATTCTCTTTTTTCTGTACATAAAAAGGTAACAAAAGCCAATTGCAAAATATTTCTGGCATTTTCACCAGGTCAGTGAATGCAATATGCAGCGGAGAAAAAGGATACCACCACAGATAAATCATTGAATTTTGTCTGTGTTCATAGCCACAGAAGCAACATTTATATTTAAACTGTGAAAATAAGAGATAACTTTCATATCATCTTGAGATAACTAAACGGCTGTGACCAACCAACCAAAGAAACAAAACCCCAAACCCACCAAAAATTAGTCTACGGACTCAATCCCTACTAGAAACTCTCTGACGCAGTCCCCTTATAATCAGATAGCCTCACTAAAAAAAGAAGGGAAAAAAAAAAAGAGAAGAATGAAAAATAGATTAAAAGAGAGAAAAAAGAAATTTATTTTAAAGAAAAAAAAATAAAAATCAAGAAGAAAACCCACAAAAAATAACAAACACAAAAAAAAATGCAAAAAAAAAAAACAAACCAAAAAAACCCAGAGAAAGGAAAAAAGAGAAAAGGAAAAAAAGTGAAAAGGAAAAAAGAAAAGAGAAGAAAAGAAAAAAAAAGGAAAAAAATTAAGGAAAAGTCATGTACAGTACAACAAATATCATTTTTGGGAGTGGTGGGAATACAAGGCAAGAAAAATTGCTGAGTTCAAATTCTGATGTTCAGAAAAATGAAGTCTTTGGTACAAGTTTGAAAGCAGACTTTCCTATTAACAGTATATACTTGAAGTGTCCTAGCAGCTTTATCTTCATAAACACTTACCATGTTAAATTTTCTTTTCCTTGTAGTTAATTCAGAATGTCATTAATTCTAGGTAGAACAATATCTGAAGTGTTATATTCTTTTCTGTATCATCTGATAAGAACAAAGAATCTACAATAGTATTTTTAAAATTACTAAGACTTGTCACTACATTTTTTTGCAAACAATTCCTCATTAAGTAGCTACACAAGATTACAAAGCAGCGTTCACATTGTTTTCAGTGTCTTGCAAAGGGACACTTGTATTTTATCAGCACAGTGTTTGGAAAAGGTAAAACCCAAAATGTAATAAATACTTTCTCATGTTTGTATATTTATAAGCTATAATTACAATAATGACTCCTGACTGATTAAAGTATCAACAAAGAACCAACCAGATGAAACTCAGCTGTAGTGTCAGCTGGGAAGTTTGTCTGGTTTATACTGAAGTCTGTGGAAGCTTTAGTACAGTCTGCATGACAGTAACACATTAAAATTAAAAATCATTTAAAGTCTAGAACCATGTTCTGTAACAGAACTATAAAAACATAGACTGATAGAACATAAAAGTGAATTTAAGCTTGTTCTATCCTTTAACTGTCTTTATCCTCTATCTATCTTTAATTACAAGAAAGAACATATAAAGAAAATGTCAGATGAGTTTTCAGAGCAAGAATATTGACATAATGCTTAAAAGGGCCATCTGATCCCTAAAGCTCACGATGAAGATCACTTCTGCTGCCCTTCTGAAGTCCTATGATAACATCTGCCTTCATACATGGAAAAAGACAAAGTGTTTCTGCTTTATAGTTAGAGAAGAAAAAAATATTAGCTTAAAGCAATACCCCACAACCTATAAAGGAACTCAAAATATTTTAAAGTGTTTGGAATGACTAAGTCAAAGAATACTGTGAATATGATGGGGGAAATTTGACCTAAATTCTTAGTCAGATCTTACAGAAAACTGATTTCTGAAAGAATTATACCTCAGGCTGAACAATGAGAATTTCTGACATATAAAAAATCATTCATTGTTTCTTAATTTTATCATTACTCATTTAATCTTAATCCTACTACCATGCATTCTGAGAAATTCATATCCTAGGGGCTTTTGCCTAGCTGTAACAACTGTATCTGTCTCATCAGGAAACAAATATTAATTAATATTATTTACTATAATTAAACAACTCCATTTTAAAGATTCAAAACTCCTTTCACCTTTTTACCATTAAGTTCATGAAGTAATAAAATGTTTATAAATGTCAACTGCATTCAGTGATACATTTTTCATCACAATTTCTTTGAGGAGTTTGTGGAAAATGAAACAAAACCAAACCAACCAACCTCTTGGAGAAAAAGCTACATCAGATCAAAGGTCTTTGTGGAGGGAGTCCCACGAACCCAAATAACGCATTGGTGGTTTGCAATAGATTCCACAATAGTCACTTTTAAAACTAATGGCCATACTTACAGAAACAACAATCTAAGGAAGCGCATTACAGCTGTCTGCTCACACAATGAATGAAAAACCCCAGACATACAGTGATGAACTTGAGCTAGGCAGTTTTAGAATGAAAATACATTTCTCTCTACTAAGATGGCCCCTGGTTTTTGCAATTACAAATAAGTTTAAAAGATTCTATATTACATTTTTAGTGTTGTCACTGTAAATTAGTTGCTGATTTTCATTATGAAATTAGGAATGGTATCTAAAAACAGTAAGTAATACATAACTTTCAGTGCATAGGTATCAGACCACTTCCAAACCCCATCAAATTAAGTCTTCCTAAATAGTCTAGAAGAGCTGTCTATCCAGATCCTTTTCTCTGGGTGAATGCTTCCATCAGTCTCTACGTAAATCTTTCTTCCTGAAGCATGGTCTTTAGCCTGCTTCTGTTACTTACAAGCACAGTGCCTTGACGCAAAATAGCTTAGGGATTCATTAGCTGCTGGGATTCATTTTTCTTTTAAGATAGAACACACACGCTTTTCACCTTTTCTGCTCCACTTTCTGCTACTAAAAGGAAGGCCAGAACCTCCAAGGGTCTTGATAATTTCTGTTCCTCCCAGGAAAAGTCCTTCTTGGCCCCTAATACTGGTGTCTTGGTAACACATCATCAGTTCCTTCCAGAGTTAGTCAGTTTGACTGGTTTGTATGCTGACCTGGTTAATGTCTACCTACAGTCAAGCAAGCAAGTATGTTCTATAGGCAATGATGTCAGAGGTTCTTCAAATGAATTAAACCACATGACCCACTTAGGTAAACATCCTTTTTACATTCAGTGGGGATAAACTTTTTCTTTGCTGCCAGCAAATAAAGAGCAACAGTAACATGAATTCAACACTTGGAACAAGTAGTCAGAACATTTGAAATAACTTAACAAGGCTGTAGTTCAGAGTTAAACATTAATATTTATAGCTAAGCACAAACCAAATCTTTCTAAAATCTGTCATTAACCTACAGTTACTTCTGTTGGGCAGAATTAGTTCAAAACTCTTGTAAGTACTATAGATCTACAGCAGACTCAGAAGGTAGGTAACCACTAGTCACCATTTTAGCAAAAGTAAACAAAACACAGGAAGTTTTGCTTTGACTTTTCAAAAAATACTAACTACGTAAAGTTTTAAATAACTACCTCAAGTTTAAATTAATGAAAAAAGTATTTTCTTCTATTAAGCAAAGCAAGACTGTATTTAAGATGGTATAAAAGTTTAACAGAAATGCCATGCTTTGTAACTCTTGTATGGTTTCCTCTTCTCCCGTCCTCTGTGTCCACTAATGCTCTACTATGCCCATTGCCTCCAGTCATTTCTATCTTCTCTTAAATATCTAGTCCTCATTATATGACATGCCTCTATGGATCAGGTTTGTCTCTTGGGCTGTTTTCTCTAACTTAATGACCTCTGTTTCTTTCACTGGTTTCTTTCTAATTACCTCTGTCGTGCCCCAGTTCATTATGCCTTCAGTCTGTTTACAAGGACTATTACAATTTCCAGGAATACTGTCACTTTATTAGATCTTTCCCGTATTCTCTTACACAGATGTGCATCACCTACCCATCATGTATGGACTCACCCCCTTACCTATATCCCCTAATAATGACTTATACATCATGCTCTTCCCAGTCTTCTCCTTTTTGTCCTTTTCTATCTCTTTCCACATTATGAATCCAATGCCCAGAATGGATTCTCTCTTTTCCTTTCCTAAATACCTGACTTGCCTCCACATTCAGAGGACATGTTTCTCACCATAACTCTGCCTAAATCCTTTTCTTACCTATGTCTGCCAAACCACAGCTCATCAGAAAATGAGATGTGGTGTGCTGTGAAGAAATGGATAAGCATATCTTACTTCAGTATGTTTGTCTACATTATGCTGTGTGGTACCAGTCACTAAATTATACACTCATTTAGCCCATCTGTTTCTTAGCGAAGCTTTTTTTTTTTCCCCTGCCAACAGCCAAATCATAATCTAATGGTCATGCTAAGAAAAACCCACAGGCACTGCTGGTTGCCTCTGATCTGTGTTTGCTTATAATTAAAAGCTACATGAAAAAAACCCTGAACCTTGCACTTGCAAAAGCTAATTGAATACGTTTTTTAATATGCAGATGTTTATTAATTATTTTATGTCTTTGACGGTCAATTATTAAAAGAATAGTTATTTTTTATAGTTCATATTTTTATTTTTTATAGTTCACAAGAAGTCACAGACAGTACTGTTTTATGTAAATAAGTTCTTTGGAACACGTAAAAAGGAATTTGATGCTAAACTCAAATAATTTTGAAGTGAAAACTTTTTTAAAATTTAAATTAATTACATTTTTTTAAATCTTTTAAACGTACAAATCAAATTCATTTATGAAAACTGCTGGGTGACCATCCAGATAGAAGAGATTTTCATAAGCTTAGTGCAAAGAATTTCTTATGTTTACCAGAATTAATAGAATTTTTTAGCTTTTCAGAATTAGGACAGAAGTGCCGGAAAGCCAGGAGGCCTTGTCAGATTCTTGGTACTTCCTGTTTCCAACTAGGCTGTAAATACACAAGAACAGTATTTTAATGATTGGGTTTTGGCAAAACCTACTTATGGGGGGAAAAAAAAAAACCAACAACCAAAAATCTAGAAAATGTAAAGCTTTTCTAGATCTAAGGAAAAAGGAGAAAGGTAATACAGGCTTCTTTAATACAGGTATGCACATTAGGTCATTAACCTCAATATTCTCCTTCCAACAGGAAACAAAAAGTCCTATGGACTTGTGGTTAAGGAAGAACACTCTTATCTGCGACCTTTTTCATATTCAAACACAATCACTGAATATGAAGGTGATTAGATGAAGAAGTACTTCCTGTTTGAAACAGGTGGTAGGAAACAGGCTGACCAGAGGGAACAGGAAGCACATTGGACTTTCTGGTTTAGGTTTATGACTGTTCACTCAATTTCTGCTCACATTTTGGCCAGCACAACTCATGCTAAGGGCTGATGTATGCTGAGGGCAGTGCCATTATGTCAAAGCCAGAGCCCCACACAGACGGGACAGGTGGCCGGCAGAGCTGAAAGGCCAATAGGCAGTTGTTGCCTCTTGCAAAATTGCTGTCTCCTGCAGCCATCATCTTTGCATACTGGTTGTCTGGCAGTTTTGTCAGAATCCACCAACTTGTGGAAATGGTATAGACCAAAATTCCAAGCTGGAAGGTATAGAACTTCAGCTTACCCACAGCTTTTGAAGTGGATCCAAGATCAGCTGAACTGTTGAAGCTTTTGTGCTTCCTACTGTGATACAGGGGATGCTCACACTGTGACGAAGAAGGAAGGATAAGCACTCTCACCTTCAGCTAGGTAACTATTTTGATCATAGTTACATGAGTTATAAGAAGCAAGTTATCAGTTGTGAGTTATAAGTTAGAGAAATTACAAATGAGAAACCTGATGACTTAAGTCATGAATTAGTGAATTCCCACGACAAGCTAGTCATGAAAAGAGGATTGAGCCCTTGTTTTTGTGTTTCTTTTCTTAATGAGCTCATAAAATAAAGTTTCATTTACAGAATGTTTTCCTGTAAATCTGAGAGATCCGAATGGACTGTGGCAAGCTTATAACTAGCTTGCACCTGTGTGATTGAGAAAAGCAAACAAATCTGAAATTTATAATTTGTAAAAAAAATATAAAATAGTAAACTATCAGCAAGTGATCTGTATCGTATTAGCATTTTTCAAAGAAATATAGAGATTCCAATCTGGAGTCCATTCAGATGAAAATATTTTAGTCAGATTTGTTGAGTGGTCTTGTGAAGTGAAGGCCTTGCTTATGTTTGTTCACATGATGAAGCAGCTTGTTTTCTGAGATTTTCAGAGTGATGAAACAGTTGTCTAGACTACCACTTTTTACCATTAATTCCCTATATCATCTCTATTGTTTCCTTAATCCACCTTTTATAATATTGCATGGCTAATGTTTCCATTTTTCAGTAACACCCACAAATCCTAGATCAACACAGGCAACATGACGTGGCATCAGCATGAAACTTCTGAGGCAAACAAGTTTCTCTGGGAGTTCATGGTACAGAGAATGGTACAGAGAGAAGAATATTCTGAACTCTGTTTTATGTGCCACAATACACAACTTTAATGCCTTATTATAGATTTTTCATATATTTTTCTTGCTTAATATTTTTAATGGGGGTGGGGAGGAGAGAGAGCAAGAGAAACACAGTTTTAAAAGATAAAGGATAACAACCCAGAAGGATGTTACATACCTGAAAAAACAGCCAACCACAGTAGTTGCAACATTTGTGGAAAAGAATGCCTACATTTACATTTACAACTGGTAGAAACAGGGTGGCATTACCTTCATAATCATATCACAATGGGGATAGTCTAATTAGGACCCAACAAGGAGCTTAGGTCAGAAAACAACATAGTGTTTGTAAACCTGCATTTAAGTCCTACTGACTGCAGCAATATCTCACTGGGTTTGAAGCCCTTAGTTGACTGAAAGGAGATGGGTTGCCGGTGCTTAGAATTAGGATGGATTATAGAATGTGCCTAAGCTATATGTGAAAGACCAGGCAATACCTTTTGAATTCAACCTGTCTAAGAGTTGAAGATATAACAATATTTGCACTTGGATTTATAGCTGGAGCAGCCAGCAATTTTTTGTTATGTAATAATACATTAACTATCAATGACATAGATTGAGCTCTAGAAAGTTTGCTTTTATATTTTCCTCATTCTCCTCATTCCTTGATGTATATGTGGGGATGTTGTCGTTGTTGTTCTAAGTCCAAAACAAGTGCTGAACCTATTCTTTTGTAAATTAATTTTCCTCAAAACTTCTTTCCTCCTTCCTGTAGCTACCAGTACACTAAATTTAATTCCTCATATTTAAGAGAAAAAAGGCTGATTTAATCAGCCTCCTTGCCTATGTTTTTCTTTTGCTATAATTCCCACTATAATTTTCACATTCCACAGTGGAAGAAAATCCACTGTGAAGAAAATAATATTTCTTTTTATATTGCTGAAAGTATAAATTTCAGTCAACTGAGGTAATTCATCACCCTTAGCTGATTATAATGAACTAGTTTTGTTTTAAGGAAATAATTTTCTTTCATCATCTTGATGTGATATTAATTTTGCATTTTAAAATTGCTTTTATTTCAGCTTGTATCTACAGTTCTTTTTGAATACATAAATTAAAAAATCCCCAAATATAAGCAACTTAAAAGAAACTGTTTCTTTAGTAGGACACCCAGCAGCAGAATTACTATGTTCAAAGACAAAATTTGCATTGGTTTGCTTCAGCTGATCACCATCATGTTAAAACACAAAAAGTAAACTGAATTATCAGGTAGAAGATCTACATGCCATCACTTGGCAATGCTAAGCATTCATTCCCACCTTCTGTGTTGGCAGGGTTACACTGTGAACTGAATATGGGGATTAATTTAATTTAAATTGTTAGCTAGGATTGTGAAGGGATTCTTTCTGAACTATTCTAAAGCCATTTTTATTCCCAGTTTGATTGTCTACATCACCCTTCAAAAAACTGGACAATTTTAGGATTGCAAATTGGAGTAAGAAAGAACATATTATAAGGTAGAAAGGTATTTTTTATGTTGGTATTGCTGCTTAAAGTAGCGTATCACCAATATATAGCCTTAACTGTGTTTTATTCTCATAGGGAAGACCTACTGACCTCAAAGAATGATTTACCCTGCATCCAGTCTAAGATGGGAAGCACACCAGAACCTAGGAAACATGGGGCGCATAGCAAGATAATGAATATCCTAGGTTCTATTGTGTTTCGTTTTTTAAGAATGATATCATACAACTTCCATACTTAAAAATATTGGAGAAGAATGAAGAAGACATCTAATCTTTTTTCTTGCAATTTTTCCTGAAGGCATTTGCTTAAGAGAGTTCTGTCTCCACTGTTTTTCATTTTACTTTGAATCATAGAAACATTTAAGTTGGAAAAGACCTTTAAGATCATCAAGTTCAACTGTAAAGCCAGGGCTGCCAAGGCCACCACTAAACCATACCCATAAGTGCCACATTTGCATGTCTTTTAAATACCTCCAGGGATGGTCATTCAACCACTTCCCTGGTCAGCCTGTTCCAATGCTTGACAACCGTTTTGATGAAGATTTTTTTCCTAACATCCAATCTAAACTTCCTCTGGCACAACTTGAGGCCATTTGCTCTTGTCTTATCACTTGTTACCTGGGGGAAGAGACTGACCCCCACTTCTCTACAACTTCCTGTCAGGCAGCTGTAGAGAGCAATAAGGTCTCCCCTGAGCCTCCTATCCAGGCTGAACACTCCCAGTGCCCTCAGCCACTCCCCATCAGAGTGTGTCCCAGCCCCTTCCCCAGCTCCATTGCCCATCTCTGGACACGCTCCAGCCCCTCACTGTCCCCCTTGTCCTGAGGGGCCCAACACTGAACACAGGATTTGAGGTGCAGCCTCACCAGTGCTGAGCACAGGGGGATGGTCACTGTCCTGGTCCTGCTGGCCACGCTGTTTCTGATACAAGCCAGGATGCCGTTGGCCGCTTTGGGCTAGAGAGTTAAAAAATGTAAGCACAGAGTAAGTAGAAAAGAGAAATTTAAAAAAAAAAAAAAAAGAGAGAGAACACACACATACCTTAATTAAAATAGCCATCCTTTTTGTGTTCAAAACTTATTTTTGACACAATGTTCTCTGGGAAGACAAGCATATGGGTTTTATTGCTCTCGTCCTCGGTGTTCTTTTATAAAAGCAGCAAATACATTCACATTTTGTCCAGAAGAGTTTTTATTGTCCTCGTAGCATTAATAAAGACATTCCATTCCCTGAAACAAACTTCAAAAATATCCTTTTAAAATGCTTTTAATATCCTTTTAAAAAAACAGAAATGCAAAAACAGAACAGTTATGAAATTTGGGTATGAGTTTGACTATTATGCATACATGATCAAAATAACTACAGTACAGGTGAATAATCTTAGTTTGTGCTTCATATAGTGAGATAATATTGTTTAATCTGAGAATTTATCTGAGAATTTACCCATGAGGCCTTTATATTCTTTCTGGAACCAAAGCACTCCAAAATCCAAGATGTGCATTACTTTAGAAAATGTAAGATTTTATTTTTAAAAAATCAAAAGATTGCTTGAATTGACATCAAAGAAAATATTGCCACTGAATTCTATTACGGTTATGTCAGAATCAGGTGTTTTCTTCATATTTCAACAATGTCAAGGATAGTGCAGAGTAAGATGCAAGTATCTTCATAAATGAAAAATTCTGATCTGCTACAATAATGTTTGTGAAAAAATATTTAAACAGATATTGGTTGAAAAATACTGAATCATTTTAAGATTTCAGATACAAAAAGTATTTTGAAAATCAGCAAAATTCCTAGGAAGAGACAATTTCAAAAGTAGTTTTCAGACTCTTTTTCCTAAAGTTCTTTCTTACCTATCGGAATTGTCTTTGCAAGCCATTTGATGAATAATCTACTAAAAATTAGGATATCAATTAAGGTATAAGGTAGAAAAGAGGATGACACTTCTACATAGAAATAATTTTAAGTTGAAATTCTTTAATCAGAATGAAAATGAAAAATTTCTTTTGAAATACATACATCTAAATTTTATTTTGAAATATTAAAACATTATTGTCAAAACCTAGTGTTTCAGCTCTAGTTGAGTAATTTAGAATAATATATTCATATTTCATTTTATACCTCAGTGTCCCCGCATAGCTTTTGGTTACTTGGGGGTGATGTCTAGCACACTCTCAATGTGTCTACAGGGCTTCTGAAAATGAGAGGGAGAATTTTCTACACTTCCTTGTCATGTAAAAAGGGTCACACATATTTCAAAGGAGCACATACAGAAACACAAATGATAAGACAATTGTCAAAATATCTAGTGAAAAAGACAGGTTCTTGATAACTGACAAGGAACCCCTCTGTCATCCCTACATATGTGGTGGATTACTTACTCTTTCAGTCTTGCACTTAGTCCAGTGACAGTTCTCTACCTCTTTGGAAAGCTAATACACTTTTGAGAGTGAAAAAAGTTGGTTATGTTGCTGCCATCCTATCCTCCTGCACTTGGAGAATCTATCCAGGGATGCAGGGACATCATCTTGCTTCCTACATTTCCTAATCTCCCATTTATTTTTAATTCATGAGGATTGTGAGTGCTACAGGCATATTTTATGGGCTGAATCTTTAATCTGTACAATTGTAAGTGAAGCAGCAGATATTGTAGTCTGTTTACAGGTAACAGCAAGAGACAGCTCACACAGCCCGTTAAAATCCTTCATCAATTACACCACTTTGGTGTAAAGACAACATGCTACATCACTTATTGTAGAGCAAACTTTGTAAGTATGGACAAATAATTTTGTGTAGCCAATGGATTTGTAAGATACAACAAATGCAATTGTTCAGAAACAACACTCCAGATTGTTGGGAATTTAGATTTTAGAAAACAGATGCATTTGAGAAAACCTAGGGCAACATTAGCAGTTATGAAAATCAACCATGGTGGCTATCTGCCTGGAAGAAAGATTGTTGATCAATTTGAGTTATTAATGTTACTTACTTACGTGAAGAACCTGAATATGACTTCCCCATCTATCTTTTCATAGCGTGATGTATGCTTCATATAAACACATACTGAAATACAAACACATACAGGTTTGTAATAGTGAAAAATATTCAGGCCAAGGTAAAATATTTTTGTGGATGGATTTTGGGGATTATACTTAAAATAAGTACCTTATCAAGAATGGTACTGTATTCTGCAAGATATTTCTACAGAATAATTCAAGGAAGGTGGATTAATAGAGACCTGAAGAAAAAAGCCTAAAAATTTACATATCCATTTTGTTCACATTGATCTCATGAATTATGCATTCAATGCTAATTGTACTGGACAAAATATGAAGTGTCTGTCAGTATTCAAAATACAGAATAAAAAATTTAAAATAATTAAAAGCAAATCTGAGAGGAAGGCCTTGGGGACTTGGTGGAATTACTTGGTGGGGGCTGGGGAAGGAAGACGGGAGGCTGGACAAGGCTGCTGGAGCTTCTCTGCTGCAAGGCCAGCTCCCAGCAGGGCACCTTTAAAGCCCACCTGCTGGATGGAAATTCTTCTTCAGCCTTTAGGAAACAGACACCAGCACCTCAGGGTGCTCCAAGGCTATCAGGCCTTTTCAGCTGGGTAGCCGTGGCAAGACCAAGCAAATGTCTTCTTGAGGAGCACTGTAGAGCTTGCCATCCTCATCCCCTATGAGGCCAGTGGCAGCAGCTGTAAGAAATGGGATGCACAGATGCTGGAACGGGTCTCAGTGAGTTGAAGCAGGGTAGGGCCCAGATCCAGCCAGGAGACAGTGTCAGGTACGGGCACACCTACAGCATGGCTCAGGCAGGGACTGAAGGGCCCAGGCTGAGCTGAGACATGCCCCCAGCACCCTTGGCAGGAGACAGTGGCACTGGGGGTCCCAGGGGAGGCCGGTCCCAGCCACCGAAGCCTATGAGCACCCCCAGGACCCTGGCACAAGTAGATCTGCGCTGCTTGTGGGCTCTCCTTTAGACAGGTTGGACACTTTGGAGACCAGAGTATTGGGCTAGATGGTCCTTCACCTTTTTGGAGTACTGTTGTTCTCAAGGCTCTTTTGCTTTATTATGTTTTTCCAAGTAAAACAGTTCAGGCATTTCTAAAAAGGAGTACAAAGGAAAGAAAAAAGTCCACAGGGAAATGAACAAATTATGCTCACTTCAGAAAGCTTTGCAACCGCTTAGTTCAAGAGCACGTCCTGTTTCAGACTGAAGGCTTGGCCTTTGACTGCGCTTTGCTAGTGTCAAAGATTGGAGTTTAGCCATGCTGTGCAAACCCAGCAAAACTGGATGAACACAGAAGACTTTCAAAAACAACACTTCAGACATGCTTTTTGCAAATTTATTCAGATGGTCAAATTATCTCAAGGCGATCCATAGCCTGGCCCTAGAATTGAGCCCTGAGGAACAGTGCCAGTGACTGGTCACCAACCAGATGTAGCCCCATTCACAACATTCTGATCCCTGTCCTTCAGCCAGTTCTTCACCCCATACACTGTCTACCTGCTCAACTCACAGTTGGACAACTTGTTCAGAAGGATGTTCTGATGATTCTTGTTTAGTACAAGCTAGAAACCATTTAATTATGGATTACTTACACCTATTCAAATTATTGAAGGAGTAGGTTCTATGTATACGTGAAATGAATGCTGTGTAAGACAGTACTGAAGACAATTTACAGTTTCATGAAGCTATCTTAATGATTTATCTCATGTCTATCTCTTAGAGTAAACATCAATTTTTGTAGAATTTCAAACATATTAGCATAATATCTTGGAATCCTACATTAGAAAATCTAAAGAAAAAATAACTCTCAAATGTATTTTATTTTGTAGCCTTACAGAACTATATATTTAAATTATTGCATGAGTATTGTTGTAAGAGAAATCTGTCAAATACTTAAGTAATGTCTGACATAAATTCTTTCATGCAATTTTTTCCAGAAGATTAAGTTTTACCTCACAGAGTATAAATTAGTTCAAGTAGGAGATCTGGTACATATTTGATATATGTGACTTAATCCTTGCCAGTATTTAGCACCTCCTCTAAACAAAGACATATGCTTTGAAGTAGCTTATTCTGGAAACCTTTTAAATAACCAGCTGTGTTTGAAACAAGCAAATGCAATATGCTATGGGGTTACCATAGGATTCAAGAGACATTCGTGCAGTGGTCATTAATGTGTGTAATGGTAGTGGCTGCCAGCTTGTAGGAGTTAAGCAAATAAGAACTGGTGACATGAAAATTTGGTAATTCCAGCACCTCTTTAACAACCAGTTTATGATGCAAATTATTTTTTCCTAGATCCCACTGACTACATTTACTTTACCTTTGTTTAATATAACAACAGGTAACAGACTCAGATATGAATGTCTACTCTGCACAGATGAACTCTATTCTCTGTCTCACTGCATTCTTCAGTGACATGTCTATCTTACTCTGACATCCAAAGCAGTTAGAAGTCATCAACCTGAGGTTACAGCAGTCAAAAAATATTATCTCAGTAGCTAATACTAATTAACCAGTTAACTAATATTAGATAAGTATTACTTTACTTGGAAGAAGAAGCAGAGTAGAGGACTAGTAAAGTGTCAGTTCCCAATTAAACTTCTCATACAATTATTCTTAAGCACAAAAGTCAATTGCAATGCTTCAGCCAGTAATTATAAAAATCTCTTATTTATATTTGACGCTGGTAACTAGGGGGTTCCTAGACACAAGTATAAATCTTTCGTTGCATTCTTTTCATGCTTGAATGTAAGCTTATGTAACACAGAAGCTCATATGAAACATTATTAAAACTGCATTTTTTAAATGTAGAACTTTTAACAGCAAAAGCTATTATAATTATTACAATGCATTATTTTCAAGGCACAGCTTCAAAAAGGAAATTCACAAACTATTGCAAATATTTCCATGAGCAATAAAATAACAGATACTAAAACAAAACCTAATGTTCTCATAGTCTTGACTTTCAGTGTCTTTCCAAGAAAGTGTGCATGTATATGAACAGCATCAGAAAAATCACATTTGAAACATTTTCCAAAAGTAACCCTTGTCTTCTTTACCACTCCAGGCACTCTCATCACAGACAATATTCAGAATCCAAACCCCAGCCCGTAGGCTTGAAACTCCTCTCATTTATGACACCATGCAAGCCTATGATGCTAGATCCATTCCTAGGCAGAATTAAGTTCATAAAGATCTTTTAAAAGTGGCACATGCCATTTCAAGTGTATGGTTCTTGACAAAAGAACATATGAGGAGGAAAAAGGGTTTCTAGAAAATGGAACTAAATAGTTCACAAATGCACAGTGCTTGGATGCCAATTATTTCATATTAAGTCAGTAATATTCTAGAAAGGCTCATAGTGCTACTGTCACTAAAACAGACAACAACAATATAGATAACTGGATTCCAGATTAGAAATTGTTTCACTTGACCCAAGAACCCATACTCAACTTTATGCCTCTAACTGAAATTCCAGTTCAGAGCCAGCATTGTCCTCATCTCCTGCCATATTACAATGGTGGGCAGAATTGTTGTTGCATACGCAGATATCTTCTGGGGACAATATACCTAGTGCAGTAAATACCATTTATTTTTGGAATAAATCCAGCCCTTGATTATTTCCAATTCTTATAAAACAGGTAAATTACAGTCCTGTAACACAACAAATTGATAAGGAACAGCACTGGCCCCATCCCTCTGTTGTGGCATTGATCATAAGCCCAAACTACTGAGTTTGCCAGTCCAATTTCCTTTTTATTAAGAAGTATCTAATCACCTTAGAAAATTCAGCTATAAGAATATATCTGTGTGAAACTTCTATTTTACTGTATTCCTTGCGATGGAAGACATACTCAATTCATGATCTTAGAAAATTAATAAATATTGTAATAATCCAATGTATTCTTCTTTCCTTCCATTCATATCCCTTTCCTCATAGATTATCTAATCTTAACTTTGTTAGTAGTAAAGTTACTTAGACTTACTTTCAGGTCAGTATGATTTGTAAATGCAGTCATAGACTTTTGATTGGAGTAGTTATTTGTAAGGGGTTCTGCACCAGAAGACAGTAGGTTTGTTATAGGATACTGTCTAAAGCTACTGCAAAGGCCATCTAAAAGAGATATATAGAAACCTCTCATTCATCTACAACCCTGCACAATGTCCAGGTGTGATGCAGTACGAAAAGCATCACCCAGCTCATTCAGTGAACCCATATTAAAACAATTTCTTGCTGCTTAGAGCTGTAAACATTTGACAATATTGACAAAAAAATTAAATGCACTCAGTGTACACACTTTACCAGAGTGAAATCCACTGCACCGCATAGCTACTTGCTTGAACTCTGTGTGATTAAGATAGACATCAGTAGTGAATTTCTCTTTCTCTTTACAGGCAAGCAGTTTAGAAGTAATGAGTACCTTTGTTGGCTTAAGAATTCCCCCACTAGTTTAAGAAATATCAAGTTTCCATTTTTAAAAAGATGGAATATTAATTCTGCAATACAATATATTAGAATTGTCTCAAGTTAGCACCCAATACAGCAAACTGATGGTGTTTAAAAAGGATACCTCAAAATGAGAGATCACTTCAGAGGCAGAAAGTGCTGCGGAGCACCTGTACCTTAAATTTGTTTTACAGTAAAAATACTAACCTTATACATTGTGTTCTCTGCAGAGAATTTTATACTCTAAAAAATATCAAGGGATCATTAGTACCCTTTATTTAAAGGTTATATTGATGTTGTATTTACATAACACAAAACCATGGCATAGAACAACAACAAAATACCAACTGGCTTAACTTTAGGCAGGTAATCTATGCTTTCATCTACATGAGGTTTCTGTAAGACTGTTTGTCTGTAGTTACACTTATAGTCCTGGAAAGTGTCTTAGAGGAACAACAAAAACATCTCTGTTGATTGAAACACAAAAGACATGTCAGTAATAACTGCACACAATAAGGGGAAAATGAGTAACATTACAGTAAAATAAACCATGATGTCCTAAGGGACACCATACCTACTATATAAA
This sequence comes from Falco naumanni, assembly GCF_017639655.2. Lineage (NCBI taxonomy): Eukaryota > Metazoa > Chordata > Aves > Falconiformes > Falconidae > Falco > Falco naumanni. The sequence goes on along the minus strand of NC_054057.1, from coordinate 24,590,851 downwards.
TAAGTGAAAGGTAACTTTGAACTTATAAAGTTCTAGTCTAAATTTTCAGTAAAGTTGTTTTTGTTAGACACTGATGTGAAATCACCAATTTTCACATACATAGCAAAAGTTGATGTTATTCTTTATTTTCATGTATTCTTAGTATGCAAAATTAATCAAAATGACTCAAAAATTCTTGTTCTTTCTCTGGAATAACTCATTACAGCCTCTAAAATTTGGTGAAAGTCATAAATAGTTCAAATCAAAATAAGCCTATTACACCTAATATAATTTAGTACTTATTCAGTCAGATATATTTACAGGAAATACAAATCCAGAACCAATATGACATCAGAGCTTTCTATAAAACTTCAAACTCACAGTATGTCTTTAAGCTTAAAATTAAAACTAAATAAATAATAATATTAATAAAAAATTATTACAGACAAGATTTGGCCATGGGCAGTACTTGGCACAAGAAAGCAACAGTTGTACACGAGCCTAATGTACCTTTATTCCTTTATCTCATGCCCTAAGACCCTGATCACCACCAGAATATTTTACAAAACAGGAAATCTGCCTCTGCTGTGAAAAGTCAAAAGCTGGATGAACTGAATGAGAAAATAACTAACTTTTCAATGTTTTTCTCAAATACATAAGATAAACTATGTTCTACGGCATCTTTGCAAAAATTATTTAAAGTATGCTGAGAAGATGAGGCAGTTCCTACCCTATATCATAATTCTTTGTCAACTAGGAATAACTGTATGGAAAGGACAGGCAAGGCTTTCTGGCTTTCTGAACATTCACAAAACATCATTTTTTTATATTGGAAGGATGCAACTGCACCCTGGAATACTGGATATTTTACCAGCAGATGCAAAACTGCACCAGCCTGCTCTCTCAAGAGCTGCAGTACTTGTCAGAGCTCAGCTTATGGGCATGAAGATTTTGGTTTCCACAGAACCTCTGCCTGCACAGCTGGTTTATTCAGTTCATGTACAGGTATATATTCTGTTTTACTGAAAGTTGTCAGTTAAGATGTCAGTTTTGCTAATCCAGTTTACATGCATATATCATTGCAATGCCTCACTTAACCTCACAACTCTTGGTTTGCACTGATACAGAAATTGTTCACCTAAACTGAACTCCATGTCTTCCTATCATTCATCTTCAGTGCTCCTACCTGATATATTAATATTTTTAATTAGTGAAATTTTTTCCAGCCACTAGATACCTCTGCATACTTGGAGTCCAGGCAGGTAAACAAAGGTGACAAAGCTGGAACTCAAACCGTGTGGAGATATTAACCTGTTCTGTAATAATGGCAATTTCCTGAGCAGCCACTTGTGGTACTGAAGACTGTTGAACTGATGAGCTCCCTATATTAAGTCATTACATTAATTTATATTAATTATTACTAAATGCTAAAAAAACACTATCTCAATTGTAGCTTATTTCATATGAAGCAATACAAACCCTGCTTCCAAATGTGCCATACTTTAGATTATTTCTTCTTCAGTTTAAGTGTATTTGGAGAGTAACTCAAATGGAAAACACTGCGTGCACCCTGACAGATATGCAGTTGTTGAAACATCAGGGAATATATCAAGTCACAATTTTATTATGCTGTAGTTTTCATTAGTCATCAAAGATTAGCATGAAGGATTTGGAGGTCCATTAGACAAAATAAAGCACTTCTCTCAGAAACAGCAAAACACAACTAAGTCATAAACAACTTGTGCTAAAGAGAAGTGTTTTTCTAGCATCTTACATTTTCTGAATATTTTTTTTTCTCTGCATGCTAGCAGAATTTGGTATTACAGCTCTTACCCTGCACAGATTTTTGCACAATAGCACAAAAGCCACACTGCATTTCCAGCAATGACATGCTGATCCTTTGGATGGTCTGCATGTGCAAGAGTCCAGTGTCACACTGTCCTTATTCGTCTTCACACTTTTGCTAAGGGATCCAAATCTCTTGCAAGCATATGACAAACTTTACTAGTAGACTTAATGATAAGTTGTAAATCTAGAGTGATATTGAACATGATCACAAAGAGTAGGTAAAATTACAAATACTGAAAATAAAGTATTAGAATAAAAGAAAAAGAAACACTAATTTTCTGTGAAAAAAAAAAGTAAAAAAAACGACAAATATTTTATTTTGACTGTTCAGCTATTTCTGTAGTAAAACAATGTGGCTAGAGAGAAATAGCTAAAATTGCAAAAAGAGTTAATAATCACAAAATAATGTCATCTGTATTTTCAACAAGAAATGTAATCTAGTAGTAGATGATATAAGGCACCCAAATTTAGGAAGCTGTAGGTCAACTTTGCATGTTCTTCTTACACTGTATCATCTCCGTTCTTAGCCACTTCATACAGCTTGCAGGATATTTACTAGGAAAATATGCATATATTGTGAAATACTGCTTTTGTTATCAAATAAGCAGATAAAAAGCGTGCCATTGAAAAAAAAAAAAAAAACACCAAAAAACCAAAGAAAACACCCCCAAACCAGACACAAGGACTGTCTGCATAGTCCATCCCTATGCTGACTAATACACAAAATACGTGACCAAAACAAAATCTACCCATATTACTTCCCTCTTCTGCCTTTATTTGCAGAGTACCCCGTCCATGACCTTCTGGTTCACTGGCACATCACCAAGAACTTTGCATGCCATTTTGTCAATTCGTCACACTCACATATCACAATATCAGAACCAAATGTTCTTCAAGTTTTGCTGAATTTGCTCACTTACCATAACCCATTTTCTTTACCACTAGATATTGATCTTGTCTGATTACTAGATCTTGAATTTCTAACTCCTTGTTAATACAAGCCTATTTGAATTTTATTCAACTTGTATGCAAAGATATGTGTAGGGGAAAAAAAAGGCGATTCAAAAACTGGACATGGTATTCCAGACGTGGTCTAGTGAACAGTGAGATAAGATGAATAATCACTTCCCTTGATCTACAGAAGATGTTGATGTTGATAAAATACAGGAAGTTGTTTGTCTTCATTGCTGCCAAAATGCATGGCCGCTGTCCTCTTCTGGCAGAGCGGCTACCCAGCCAGTCAGATATTGGCACCACGGAGTTTCTTTCATAGTTCCCATTTTCACACTTGCATGCACCCACAGACATACATAGTGCCTGCCAGAAAACTGCCCCAACAGCCTCTTGATAAAAAAACAAAACAAAACAAACAACAAACCCAACTATATTTTATGGCTCTGACTTTAGGATACTTTAAAATTAATTACTTCAGAGATTATTTTTTTTAAAATTGTTATTATACTATAATTTAATGACTATAACACAAATCATATCTGGTGTTTCTTGTCAAATTAAGATTATAAAACAGACAGGGAAAAAGTGTTTTCATAAGAAAGTCTGCTTGTAGAAGGAGAACATTCCAACATTACCTCCAAGGATGATAACTGCTGAGGAAGGCTAACATGTATTTTACTGGAAACTAAAATGGGCCAGGCACAGTTACAAAGGGGATGATGGCAGGCCAGGTGCAATCCTAGCGGCACCAGTCTGACCAGACTGTATCTGCAGCTTGCATATCAACATTCACAAAACTTTTAAGTAAGTCACTCCATCTGGTTTCCCAAAATGCAAAACTATTTTTTTTTCAGACTTTTTTGCAGAAATTTCATTTTTGTTTGTGCTTTCCTCAACTGAACAGTTTGAGGAAAGACCATGAAGACAGTAACTTTACCAGATAAGGATTTTAATTGATAATCTCATATTTATTTTTAGAATGATAAACAAATAGTAAGCAAGTTCAATATAGAAACTGCAGTATATTTTTCTGCTTCCTAAATTCATGCCACTCCATCAAATATACCAATCTCAATCAAAATAGCCCAGCCTAATTCTGAGTTCACAGTTTCTGCAGCTATAGTATACTGCCCCTCAAATTATCTACCAGCTGTATACTAACATATAGTTCTGAAGGATAATCCCCTGTGCTTTTCTGACACACTGATAAATTACAAAGACAAGCATACCTGAAAGGTGTCTTTCCTTAGCAGAAGCTCCAAGACATACAGAGTTTTGTAAAAAGTCACTCAGTGATTTCAGCTAATAAATATTTATCCTTTTTTACGATAAATTAGAGCATATAACTACCTAAAGACCATATTCTACCTCGGGAGGCATCAAAATAGATGCTGGTGGTAGAGATCCCCTGTGCAGAAGAGAAGCTGATGGTGCACATCTGTGAGGTGAAAAAATGCAACAGCAAAAAGTGGGACTCACTTCACCTAAGGCAATGAACCTAATCAAAGGTAGACATCTAAAGTGTGCTAGTCAAACCATGAAGTAGTATAGCGAAGGCATTTGGGGATGTAAAGTTGAAGATTAATATTTTTTTGAGAGATTCCTATTGAAAAAAAAAATCATTATACAGGAGCATGCTTAGTCTATACTTTTGTCATCTGATACATAAATGCTTTGGCAGAGGATACAAAATACCATAGTCTATTCTCCCAGGATTGTGTCTAAAATAACCTATTGTACAAAGAACTGAATAACCTTTTTTGCTGGCATTAGATCATAGCCAGATATTAAATCAGACATAGCCTAACAAGAGGAAAAATGAATTAGAGAGTAAGCAATCAAATAATATTTGAAGAAAATAAATTTATAATGCTACATTGGATGCAGTTTCTTCTCTCTCCTAATCTTATTGCATCACAGTGTAATAGATTCCTTACCATACTTGAAGGCATTACATATGTGTTTCAATTTGCTCTCAACACTCAGGGGAGTGTAAATTGATTGGAACTCCTAAGCGTTTGCTGTTTCTTTCAGCTACGCATATAAACTTTAAATCATGAAGACTGTAGATTCCTCTTTGAAAACCTTGAAAACTAAAAAAATAAATGTTTTTTCTTCAATAGTAAAACAAGTGCACAGGGCAAGACTTTGAGTAACAGCAATTCTAAAGAAAAATAAAGCATCCTTTGTTTAGTGCTGGCTAATGGGGAAAATAAATGATTTACAAAAGCCAAGTGCAGAAAGAAACTGTGACTGGGGAACAGCCTGGAAGTATTCACATCTGTGCTCTCCCTTAGCCAAACTGTTAGGGTTCTCTGTGTTAGTTGGTATCTTTCACACCTTTCACAAAAGAGGGGCCAGTGGCCAGTATTTGGATATTTTACACCTAACCATACCAAAAAGTATCAATTTTGTTTGTTGCAAAATTGATAAAAGAACAAAGCAATTCCTTTAGAAGGTTAAAAAATTAATCTCAGTTACCTGGTGCTGATATTTCTATTGAAATAAATGCAGCATCTACAGGGAAATGTATTTTGACTGTTCTGTCTGGTACCTTACCCAAAACACTTATTGAGACTTTTAAAACTCTTAGGTAGTATAGATTAGGAACCCAATCCTACTTCTAACTACCAATGGAATAAACCCAATTTCATTGAATTAATGAGTGAAGAGCAAATTAGAAAATTACCAAAAAGGCAAGCTTTGCTTTATTTTAAACTCGTTAATTTAGCTCAGAAAGCATAAGCCTTCTTTATACATTTATTATTTTAAACCACTTTTCAAAAGCTAAGCAACAGTTGAGGTACCAAGTTTTTCTAAAACTTTCCTTAAAAAGATTATCTGTAACATAAGATATGCCAAAACAATGCTTTATGTAATAATGCTTGTTGTGATGAAACAGTTAATGAAGTTACATAGTTATCTATCATTTAGTCATTAAAATGTTATCTAGGAATTCATAGATAAATAAGCTAGCATCTGCACTAGAATGACAGTTGGTGCAGAGAGCACTTTAGCACCAAGCACTTATTTAGAAACAGTCATTATCTAGACTATTCCAGAGTTATTTCAACATGAAATGGGAAAGGAGTGAAAAGAATCAAGATTTTATTTCAGTAAGATTTTGATGTATATGTACACATTCTTTAAATCCCCAAAAAATTCTATAGCTAGGAGGAATAAACACTGCATTTGAAAATCTGTTTGGTGACGAAAAGTCATTGATACATTTAGGTGAGAGCAGCATTCACTAAAGCTCTTTGGCTTAGTGCACTCTATGTGCACTTTCTGCACAAACATAGACGTTAAGCAACCAAAACCATAAAATGCATATTTACATGCTTTTAAGGGAGGGAACGTGTGGGTTTTGTTTTGTTTGATAAATGATTAATGTTTAAAGTGTTGAGCCAAAACCAGCTCCTACAGAAAACAACCTTTCACAGGTATGTATCTGGGTGTCCAATACAAGACATTCCTTCTGAAAAAAAATAATCAGAGAGCTCAATGACCAACCCAAATAAAATAGGTCATTTATATGCTATATATCCAATTGCTTGTGGAACTCAAGCAGCACACATATCTACTATAGAAACACATCTATATCAATAACTTTTCAGTCTTGCAAGAAATGTGAATTGAATTGCATGGCCCTCATTTAGTTTACCTCAGTCTTTCTTTGTTATCTCTAAATGTTTAAAAATCTCAGCTTGATCAATGAGATCAAATAAAGATTATCTGTATAAAGCTCAAAACTTAAGTAATTGGAACTACAGCTGCAGCCATAGCCTGACTAAAAAAAACCACACAACTATTTGACCTTAACCTCATTTAGGCTCATTGAATAGCTGCAGCAAGCAAACAACTTCAGCTTAAAACTAGCAACAGTAAATCACTAAAAGGTCCTGATGAAAGTCATATTATTTTACTTTTCGCACATACCTCAAAAGACTGAGAATGATAAAAATTTGATTTTGTTATAGAATGCAAATATTAAAACCCTAAACATTGTTTCATGCCATTAACAATACATGATTAAAAATTCATTCTGAATTCTGTCATTCTCTCAGAAAATATAGTATCTCAAAAAAAGAGTCAGTTTTTTACAGCTATGGGATAGGAAAAGCACAACAGTAAAATTAGTTTGCTAAGCTTTTCTGGCTTAAAGAGAGTAAGAAAAACTGGTCTCACTGAAAGCTCTACAGCATTAAGAAAAAAAAAAAGAAAAGAAAAGAAAGGAGTAATCAGTTAGGCAAAAGCAGAACCTCCAACACAATCTTCCTTTGACCTGTCTCCCAATCTTAGAGCTGTCACAGGATTTCCATAAAGTTCTAAATCTCAGTCCCTAATTACAAGAAATAAGATAATCTAGACCCACAATACATAAAAGACTACCTGCTTCTCCAAAATTAAGACCAATTATACTCAGAACTGATGAACCCCTAGACGAAGTGGGTGGCAGACCAACGGGGCAACTTTTCCAGCATAGCTTTCTGGCACGACTTCTGTTTTATCTGGCGGATAGCTGCATGAACGTACAAAAGTGAAAACAAACCCACCCAGTGTGTCTTTCAAGTCAAACGGGGAAGATGCAGGTAGAGTTACACACATCTTAAAAAACTGAGCATGTAAAACCTTAGTGATGAGTTCAAAGCCGACTATTTTAGTCTGTTTGCAGAGCGCAACAGTGTTAAAGGAGAAGGGGTTAACCATTTTTGCTCATGGGCTGTTCCATGTACTCATTTGGGCCACAGGCAGCAGTTATTACTGTTGGTGTGGCCATATCGTCCCTTGCTATTCATGCTGGTGAAATTCATTCCAGCACACAGGCTCCCCACAAGAACACATACGCCATTTGAAGCATGATGTAAGACTTCAGTTTGCGGTTTAGAAGGACAAGAGAGAGCCTTTGGGGGCCCCATGCAAGATGATGAATTTTATCCTGGATGGTAAACACAGTTTTGAACAGAAAGCATCTGCATTTTATATTAAGCTAGTGACAGGGTTTCTGCTAACTGCTTGGAAGTATATAACTCTCATTGGCATTCAAAATATGGAAGCCATAATGAAAACTGGGTATATCGGCAAAAAATAGAAATAATTCCAAATGCAAGTAACAGCTGTTCCACATTATCAGCATCTAGCACCGATCAATACCTCCATACAACCTCCACAACCTACAGATGTTTAAATTACCCTCAAGCTAACAGAAAACTTCTCTGTAGGAACTGCATATCCATCAAGAAGGAAAAAGATCCATAGTAAATCTGCAAAGATCATGGGATTTTTTTTTTTACTAAGTACATTGCTGGCCTACTGAAGATACCAAGCAAATTAACTGGAGCACTTGATCAGGTTTCTCTTACACTGTATATTAGTTCATTTAGTGCATTCACAGAAATTAAGACAGAAAATACATTACAAGATAATATTTTATGCTGCAAGATATCAAGATTGTGCAGAAAATTACAAATGATACTGTAGCATCCAGACTCAGGGTAAACTACTGTTATAATCTTTTCCCCAAATAATTTTCAGGTGCCAAGGCAGCATTTTCTTTTAGCTATGATGAAGAGAAGGGTGGTTTAGAAATCAGAAAAAGCGCAATGACTTTTTAGTTCTTATATGCCCTCGTGTTAGTAAATTAAAAAGCACAGCAGGACACAGCTCAGAGGAAGGCAATTATAGCCCTCTTGCAACAATAGTCTCAGTAGCAGCGCAGTTGTTTGTGTTCCTCTTATTTATAACCACTAAATCGTAAAAGTCAATGTCAGCAGTAGATTCTTTGCCTTAAACCATACAAATTTTCTCAAGTTTTTGGCCTTTCCTAACTTTCAGTTGCACAGCGTAAACTCAGGAACGACATATCACCAGCTTACTAGGGGGACAGGCAGTTCTAACAGCAAATCATGTTCCATTTGTCATGTGAAACAACGTATTAGATTTTGTTGAGAATTTCTCATTTTATAGGAAATGGGAATATATGGAAAAAGGAACATTGTGTGGCTTCTGTCCAAAATTACTACAGAAAGTACCTGAAAGAGTTTGCGTTTCAGCAGAAGTCTCTAAAAGAACTTCATTCTGAAGAAAATATTTTATGCTAACAATTTAAAAAAGAGTGAAAATGGAACTGGGCATTAATATGGAGGTCAGAGTATACAAAGCTGTCAGAAAAACAAATACTTTGCAGAAGATATTAAACTTTGAGGTTTAATTCAGCCTTAACTATTGGAAACAAAATGATACCCTACTGAGGGCAAAAGTATCTTATATCTTCCTAGCAGATGATTTTTGCACCTTCTGGTTCTATCTACTGAGAGACATTTGTTCCAGACAGATTTTAGTGTTAACCTAGGTGGTGGTTCATACATTTCTAGGAAAATAGTGTGCAAAACAGCTTCTGTGAAACAAAATTCTTCAGTGATTTCAGTGAGACCAAGACTAAACTCCAGGCCTTTTCTATGTCAGCATTTAAAAGAATTTATTTTAAAATTTGAATGAAATGTCTTTCTTTGAAAAACATTACAGGTACACAAGAAAAACCTACAGAACGTGTTTTGATATTGTGACTCTGGAAAGAAAATAATTCTGTCTTTCAGAAAGACATATTTAAAGGCCATATTAATCTGAATTCAAGTTCTTAAAAAGTAACTAGTCTACCTTATATTGTTCATTCATGCATATTTTTTTTTTTTAAGTCTGAGATCTCAGAAGAGCAAGTTTGCATTTCAAACACAACAGAAAACAAATCCTGGATTGCAAAACCCTCTTTATTCACTTGTTCTGTATCCCAGCAAAGCGAAGCAAACCATAAGCTTTCATAAGATCTGTCATAGTGTACTGGCTTCAGGGGAGAGATTCTTCGTCCTAAGCTTTGTGATGAAGTGGCTCAAATATTTAATGGCAATAAACTACTCTCTGGTACACATATGTCTGCTCACATTTATCTATTATTTCTGGGCAAGTGGTCCAAAACAAATCTGGTGTCAGGTGCTCCACTGAGCAATATTTCCAGGAGTTGGTTGAGTAATGTATCTGCAAAATAAAATCTGTTTAGTATCCAAGCATATGTGTTGGTAGTTTTTAGTCTGAGGATTATTTGCAGGAAAATAATAATGACTATCCAGAGGCTGAGTCTAGGGTGTACATCACCTCTCCACAGCAGCTGAAAATTTGACCTCAGGAACTACCCTGATAGTCTACTCACCATTTCTCTCTCTCTCTTTCTTTCATACTAATTGTGTGCATGTATCTATTTAGTGAGTAAAGTGATATAAAGAAGCTGTGGAATTGTCAAATTCCATGTTCCACACAATTAGCTAAAGCTAGTAGAGACTCAGTGAGGTAAGTGTGGTTTTCTTTTCTCATATGAGGAACAAACCCACACTAACAGTCAGGCTGTACGTGACATTTTGTTCACTTTCATGTGACAAGGAAGACTGTCAGTCTGTCATCAGCTAGACCATTCACTGGACCTACCTGAAGTCACACGGACTGCAGTTCCCTCCGTTCCTGTATGGAGCAGGGCACCAGTCTTTAAAAAGGAAATCACGAAACATCTCTTAATAGTAACAACAGTAGTTACTTTGTGATAAGGTTTGTGCTTCTATTAGCACCAGACTATTTCAGAGAAATGATGAGTCTGGGAATTATGGAAAAATAATGTTTCCCAATATTACACAATAACTTACATTCCTAGGATAAAAAAGTTTTTACTCATATGGGAAAAATTAAAATGTTTAGTCTTAAGATTTCATTTTTTAATTAGTTTAGAATAAATTTTCCAAATATGCAATGTTCTAACAGGATTTATTAAGAAGCAAGCACATGCATATATATACAGAGAAAGTGGCAGCTTGAGACCATAACTACTTTAAAAAAATTACTTATTTTGATACATCCATTTTTGATTGTTTAGCCTGAGATGCCTAAATAAGGTCTTTTTATCAAATCATCTTAAAAAAAATATACACAAACAGTCTTTTAAGAAAGCCAGTTAGAATCAGTGCTGGGGTTTATGCATATAAAGACATTAGTTCATGACAACAATATTTTATATTCAGAGATAACTTAGAAGTATAAAATTGAGATTCGGAACTGCATTCATTAGAGTTTGAAGCAGGGCCTGGATTTTAGTCTAACTCGTTACTGACACACTGTAAGGATCAACCACAAATTTCAGATTCCATCACTCTGCTTCCAATATTGGTGTGTTTGACTCTTTCCCATTAGAATTCTATTGGAATTATCTGATAATTGTGATGTTGTTAAAGCCTACAGGCAAAGTCATTAATCTTGAGTTATACAATGTATAATGAAAGTTTAGGGATTTAGTATCTCTTAGATTCTACAGATGGAAATAATACTATGATAGCATTTGTATAAAAAGTTATAACACTGGATAGATGCAGGGGATTTGGGGTCAAAAATTAATAAATATGAATGAAACAAGACTAAATTATGACCAAAATATTATATAAGGAAAGGAATAACAAAAGTATGGAATGAGGTAAAATTAGCAAATGCTAAACCCTAAATTAACACAAGAATAAAGGAATAGGATTGTTCCAAAACACTTCTTCTAACTCTTTACCAAAGTCTTACATCGTGTCACACTGGGGTTCTGAGAGGCACAGACACCTTTAATACTGATTCTCAATACTCCACAATAAGGCAACTTAAACCTTCCGTGAATTAAATGAAAGAATTAGGACTTTTCAGTTATCTATATAGTTTGCAGGAGCAGTCACAGCTCAACTTCAGGCACTCTTGGTGACAGAAATTCAATCTCAAAACCCCTTGAATACTTTTCCAGCACTTTCAACAGAAAGGTCTACAAGCCAACATTTATAAAAATGGCAAGCTATCATGTGTAAGTATTCTTTAAGGAGCAAAGCATACACACTTCTTCATCTGCTGTGCTATTAAAAAGAAACAGAGATTCATCTTAAATGTAAACTCCACCTAAGTTACTGCTGCTGGAAAATTCATGTACCACTGCCTTTAGCAACTGCCACAATCACTGTGATTTCCTTTCTTATTTGTATCTTATATTCAGAATCTTTCACTACTAAGATTTTAAATTGCAAATTTCTGAACTGGAATTGGGGTACAAGCCAAGTCATTGGGAAACTGCATGCTTTGCTTCCAAGTCCATAAACTATGTTTTGCTCATTTCGCTTTCTTTTAGATTTGGCATAACACTCAAAATTCACCACATGATTTCTGACTAAATAATATTACCAGGGAAATTAGTATATATACCAATAATTTTGAAAACAAGTGAGAAAGATTACAAATTTTTTTTTTCATGAAAATTACATTTTATAACGTCTTCCTTTTTTTCTTTTTAACTTTTTTTTTCTTTATCACAAGATCAAGAAATACTGCTTTGCTTTTCCTGATCAAAAAGAGAGGCAGAGATACCACCAAAAGCTGTAAGGATTGCAGGGTTCAGCCATTCCTAAGGTGAATGGTTGCCTTTTAAGGCATTGTCAAATTAACAAATATTTCAGCTTACCCTCTGAGACTGCATGTTATATAAAATAAAAAGAGGTCCCATGCCTGCCTTATTGTTGTAGTTGAAGTCCAATTCAGCTAGCCTCACACAGGGCACCAACTGTTGCAGCACAGACAGGCTAGTAGGCTGCAACAAAGCTTTTACCATCAATCAAATTCTACTGCCCATGCAGTTTCTCCTTCCTACAGAGGTCAGACCACACCACTACTCCTCTATCCAACCACCTCTCCCACACTCCTCAGGGCTATTTAACTACTTAGCAAGAACGAGCTACAGCTGCACATCATCCATGTCAATCAACCCACTGCCTTCAAGGCAGACAAACAGCTGCATATTATCAATGTCAACCAAACCACTGCTTTCACTCCTCTACAATTTACCTGAATGTACCACAGACACGTGAATACATGACAAGAGTGAAGGCCTTAGAATGCAGTATGTTGAATAAAACGAAGAATTGAATGAATGAAACAAATGAAGAATTAAGAGCTTGAATGTAAGACCCTGTGTCTCAGTTAATCAGTGCAAAGTACAGTACTGTGTGTATAGGAACTTCCAGTATCATCTTCCTCTTTTGATAAATGGGGAAACCAACTGAATGGAGTTGGCAAATGGCAGCATTTACAGGTCTGGTACTAAGAAGTTAGACAATGAAAAACCTAAGTTACCATGGGTGCAGAGCTTCCTGACATCATCTGGAATAAACTTAGTTGTTGTTCTCTACGCTTCCTTCTTCAAGTGTGTGCACCCTTCCCCAAACCCTAATTGAAACCTTATTCATCTGAATTCATATCCATCTATATAAGTTGTATGAGCTTAAACTTCAGGCTCTTCATGTAGCAATTTTTGCTTTAGTATCTCTTGAAAAGTCCACAGAAAAGCCTTGCAGTAATGGAAGAACAGTTCTTGGTCTTCTTGATTTTCTCCAAACAAAAATGACTTAGGGCAAGGCCTAACATGAACAGGCATCAAAATATAGTTGTTCAGGAAAGCAGAATTCCTTCATGACGTACATAAAGAGTACTTACTAGTAAATGGTTTGTAGTCCTTGTTCTAACCTCTGCAAAGACACAAATTTCTATGAGAACATTAATAACTGTGAACAGTGACTAGGATTTGAGAATCACGTCATTATAGGTATGGCAAGTGAGAGACGGCAAGAAACTACTATCAAGACCCAGGCAACATGCTGACATTTTTGTTTACTGAATTTTAAATAGCTCTTCTAGTTACAAGTGTCCAATAATTTCCCCATCTGTCTTGAAATTAGGACTAGAAATGTTACAAAAAAGAGGGGGAAGAAAAGAGATAAAAGGTAATTCTATCTTGCTTCATAACCTTCTGTAAACCTCTGCTTGTAAGGAGGCACTATTTGTAAGACTAGAATTTGTTAGACTAGAATCACCCAGCTTGGAAATTATATTCTCAGCTACTGATACTGAGACTTAACCTTGAACAATACTGTTGCACAGAACTCCACACACTCTCAACATGTCATCAATATGCTGCCACCTTCAGAAACGTACAGCAAATATTGGAGGCTTGGGCTCCTGTTCCCACCTTTAGACATGCATACAGGCACATATGTTCCTCCTCAAGTGAGCCCCACCTGAAACCAAGGGGAATCTCATTTACAAGTCAGTTCCTACATATAGTCCATGACCTTCAACAATGCACAGATCAACACTTCTATCTGAAATCTGTTTAGGTCACAAAACTCTTTGAAAATGCTGTAAAGCATACAGCCCAATAGGAAGCCATCTCATCAAGTGTATAGGTTCTTGTAAGCTACAAAAATTGACTAAACAGATCCAAATGGAACTTCTGACTTCATCTATGTTCCTAGACCTTGGGGGCTGTTAACTTCAGAGTGCATATCAATTTAAAACAGATGTGTTTGTAGACAGTGTGGATGCAGTTCATGTCTACTCTCAAACACAGACAGACACTATTTTTTTTGGTGTGGTTTATATTCAGAGAGGCTAAAGACAGGTGGGGTTAATTGTCACCACTAACAACCGAGCTCACCCTGTGTATGGCACTTGCTCTGTTTAAAAATATCATGTAACTTCTGCTGAATACTATTTCTTTCAGTCAGATTTTAGTAGATGAAACCTCTCACCAGTCTTAATTTAATTCTTCTAAGTCCAAAAGGTAACAAAATATATTTTCTCATTAAAACACAATGGTCTTTCATAACAGAATAACATTTATTTAAATAATTCGGAAAGGATCTTCTGACAGATTATTCAGTTCCATTCTGAAGCTGTAACATTTCTCTTTCTCCACTGATAATGGCATGGAAATAATTGTCACATTTCTCAGTAGTGTGATGACATCTTTTCAATAAGAAATTCTGCTTTCAACGTATGGCCCATTTGAAAGTGCCGTTTAAGGATGTAACTAGGCCAGCTGAGGCTTTTCAGCAATATATGGACAAAGTTAGTTCTGCTAATTGGCACTTCAAGGCTACTTTTTATTCCAGAAGCTACCAACAGATTTATTTTGTGTCCTGCCATAGCTCAGACAGGAGGCAGGTTTGCCAGCACTCACATGATGCCAGAGACCAGCGCCGTGACTGCGGCTCTGGTCAGGGCTTACTTGTAACCAAGGCACAGAGGTGACCAAGCTGTTGTCCCTGCCTTCTTGGATTGCTGTCAGCAAAAGCATATTCTGCACATAAAACCTGGGAAAATTTCTACTCCACGTTTCAGTGCAATACAAATTAGCAAGCTTTATCTCTTTCTAATACAGTATACATATAATTGAGCATAAAAATTTCTGACCAGGTCAGACTCAGGTCCACTTAACATGATAATGTCTAATCACTGAAGAACAAAAAGCTTTAGCTCTAGCCCCAGGCTCCTGTGATTTGTGACTTTGACTTTTCCCAAGCTAGGCCTGATGTTTTTGTAATTAATAATTGGAAGAAATATCCCTCCAACTGTATTTGTTTGAATGTTTTCCAAAGCTCTGGCAACTTCTGGCATTTAAAACATTCTGGCAAAGAATTCCACAACTCAGATATGCATTTTCTCTGTTTAGAGGACGCCACCTGCTACTTTAATTGGAGAGCCTCTAGTTCTTGTAAAAGAAAAGAAAATAAACAACTGTTCCTATTACTTTCTCTATGTTTCTCTTGATTTTATAGACCTCTAGCATAGCCACAATCACTTGTCTATTTTTATAGACTGGAAAGCTTAAGAGTTTGGTGGTTTGTTTTGTTTTTATTTTTCATTTCTTGTAAAGGACACTTTCCATGGCTTTGATTTTCCTTGACATCTTTTTCTGTACTATTTTCACAGGTGTAAAGTTGGAGACCAAAACTATTCCTGCAGTATTCAAAGAGCAAATGCAGCATGAACTTATATTATGGCATACAACCATATTTCCATTTTGTTCTCTATTGTTTTTCTAGCAATTAGTATCAGTCAATTATTGGGAGAGGAGGTTCAGAGTTAATGAAAATAAAGGTGTCATATAAGCTTCAGCCTCAAGGTTTCTATCACAAATCATAACAGCCAACTCATACTCCATTCTTGGAGCAAGTTCAAAACTAAGATAATTTATACATGCATACGGGAACATGTCTTACTTTACATTTGCCCATATTCAACTTTTCTTCATTTTATGATGCAATTGCTGAAAGTTGCGTTGTCTTTCTGTAATGTTTAAGTGCCTTTTTGAGTACCTGTTAGACTCTCAGTGGGACGTCCTCTGCCCATGGGCACACAGATGCTTTGAAATAGCATGTTATTTGTGTGACACTTCTTCCCTTGCTGATTTTTGAGTTATATAATATACCTGATTTATTATTTATTTTAATTAACAATAAATTACATACTAGTACTGACTTTGCACCCTTTAGAATATTTTCTAATGTTGCCTGGATGTCACACTTTGGGATTTGCAATTTCCAACACTTCCCTTCACCACCCTTTAAAAACTGTCATTATGTTTTGTTACATTCTAGTCCTTTGGCACCGAGGATACTTTTGTTTCAGCTCTTGCTTGCATCATTTCTCTTAGAACTCTACAGTCTCTTGTTCATTTGTCGTTTGGTTCTATAAACTCTTCTGCTACACTTTTGATTTGAAACTGAGCTTTACCATATCTCTTCTTAAGAATACATAGAATGGTGGAATTTTCCAAGTTACTTTAAAATGAGCATAGATACAAAATATTTACTTTTATCTCTGACGATTTCCTGTTACTCTGTAGGTTCTGTCAACTTTTCTCCTCCTAACACTTTTGAAAAAAATGTATTGTTCATTTTTCCTGCCTGTTGCAAGTACAAGGATTTAAATTCAACAAAGCATATTTTAGGACAGATGTTATTATAATTTTTTTAATTCCTCACATTTAGCACATATATAAATATTAACTGTCTTACCTCAGATTTTTCAGTTTTGTGAGAAGAAACTCCATAGCATGAGAAAAACTATGCTTCTATTCTCACCTAGGCATAGTTTAAGTAATATCTGTAACTCCTACATTTTGATTGTTTTTCCATAATTGTAATCCATGCCTGTTTTTAAAAGGGGGGAAATGGTATTATCAGACCCAGCAATAGTTGCAATGATCAGCTGGATTCTGGATTCTAAGGTGTGTCTTTCAAACTGTATACTGTATGGTTTTAGAAGTGTTTTAAAGGCAAACCAAAACGCTTTTGTGTTAGTTTGACAGCCAAATATAGTCACTTCAGGTAGCTGCCCAAACTTGTAATTTTTCTTGTACAACTGGCAAAAAGGGAAAAGTGATTGGCGTTTCACAAGGCAGCAGCAGAACCAAGGCTATAAAAACAAACAAGTCATAAACAAGCATGAATTGCAAACAATTGTAGATAAACAAGCATGCATTCATTCAACAAGGTATGGCCAAATATACCTTTCTTTGGGCTGTAGACTCCATTTGCTGTTTCCTTGTGTGCATAGTTGAGCACATCTGCCGGTGATTACTATTCATCTGACCAGAATGGGCAAAAAGGAGAACTCAGACCATCAAAATTTGTATCCCTCAGAAGAGATCCTGCCAGCTGACAGGTTCAGAGTAAGAACCTTTCAGTAGGTTGTCCCAAGGGGTCACAAATGTTTTGAAGAACATGAAATAATAAGACTTGTCTTCTTCCAGAAACTTTAGGTTTTTCTTTCTTGGTTTAATTTTCTTTAATTAAAAAAAAATAAATAAAAACAATCTCTCCTTGTAAATTTATTTTAGTAGCACATCAGGTAGAATAGCTTTAACTATGTGGCACATTATTGAATGACAAATTTATTAAGACATCTTACCTTAAAATTCTGTTGATATCTGAGATCTAAGTACTTCAGACTCTGTTTAAGTATTCCCTTTTCTTCTTCACCCCCCTCTTTCTCATTTCAGGTAGAGTACTCAAAAACAGTATTTGAATAATTTCAAATATATCCCTTGCAGACAGCCTGAAATCAATAAAACAATAGTCTCAAAGACCAATTTCTACACCAAATATTGCTTTATGAAATTTTACACCAAGTATCTAAAATTTTCATAGGTGAAAAATTGTCTAAAATCTTTTTTTGTTTTGCTCATCACAAAAATTCCTAGTAACACTTTATATTAGTTTTAAACTTTATGCTGTTTCCAAAGAGTGGCTTTGATAATATTTTATAATCTGTATTTTTTTTTTCAACACTGCAACAGAACACATATAAAAGGTTATTAAAAAATGGGAAGTTTATTATTAATGCACCAAAATGAAGTTATTGTAGTTTGGGTTTTCTAAAGTCTATATTTCATAGAGTTTGAACTTTTCTGTGTAAGACTGTAAGCTCCATTGAACAAAACCCATCTCTTTTGCATTTCTGGAAATTGTTCAGACACATCTATAAATAAAAGAGCAAAATATTTTGTGGTTTAATTCAAGTACAGCATTATAATAACATGATAAATAGTCTCTTTAATGATTTTATGCATTCTGTTGTTCAAAAATAGCCTCTTCCACACACGCATGTAAACCTAACCACATATTCCACAAATATTCACTCAAAATACAAGGAGCAAAACGTCCATCTGTAACTGAAACACTGAAAATAAGGAAAAGAATGACTCTTTCAGGAGAATTACACCACTCAGAAATGGTCTCCTCTTCTAGCTTTTATCATATTTTGCACTAAACTTCATGAGACTTGGTCCTTTTGCTGATTTTTTTCTGTTTGTTTCTGGGTTGGTTTGTTGGGGTTTTTTTCTTTATTTTGACAGAATGTTATTTATGAAACGTTCAGTAGCTGGAAACAGAACTAATAAGTTTCAATGCAATTTGACTTGAAATTTTTGAATAAGTATATTCTGTGCAATAGAATATCACAAAATTGTCTTAAAAATTTATGATTATTAAGAAATTTTATTAACATTTTGTTGATGTAATTTTAAGATATTTAAAAGGTGCAGAGATAATTTTAACAAAAAAATGTCTATTTTGAAATTATTATAATGAAATGGTGACTTACCTAGAAGGTTTTTTTTCTTTCTTGATACTGATCTGTGAAAATGGGACATTTCTACTTTTTGTTTCCAATTACAATAGGAAAATAACTGATATTCAGAATATGGCTACAGATCTAAACCTTCATTCCTTTCAGGTTTGCCATTGTATTATTTGAGATGTGTGTAGTCTCACTTATTTTAATGTAAGAAAATGATATCACATACATTGACAGAAGATTTTCACAGGCTTATTACAGCAAGATCATGTGTTTTTTCTGGGCCATCTGCTAAGAAATGAATGCTTGTATGTGTTAAGAAACACAGTTTGCTACAGAGGCTGCCCTTTGAATGATACCTGATACTGACAGCATAAGATCATATCTTGTATATCTCATACGTATTAATTTTAGTGTGGTGGAGACAATTGAGTAGACACTCAATACCATTCTTTTAAGTTTAAAAAGTTCTATATGATAACTGTCTTCCTGTTTGGGTTTTTGTACTACTTGGAACATTTCATTTGAAATATGACAACCATAGTGTAACTAAAATGCTTTTCATAGAGCATGCAATAGATAACAGAGAGGTCTGAGCTTCGCATGGAGAGAAAGATGTTTTTAAAGTGCTTTGAAATCCTTAAGGATGAAAACATGTCTATTTAATTTGAGATTTGAGTTTATCATTATTATTACACCTTTTTGCACTATTTTATCAAGAAAATCAAAATAGTTAAATGCTTGTTAAACTGCACATTAGAATGATGAAAATCCAGTTACTGGAGAAAGTATCACTCTGTCTTTGAAAGCTACCATCTACTCTTTGAAGACCAACTATCTATCAAGAACACTGGAGTTGTTATAAAAGGATATGTATTGCATTTCATATTGGAGAGCCCTATAGAAACTAGGCCCTTTTTAGTAATGAAATTCAACCTATTTTATTTCTCTGTAAAATTTCCAGATATTATTCTGTAGCATTCATACTATGAGTGTATTACGTTTGAGTATATTCAGACATCTAAACTTCTGAAGTTACCTTGTGGGTCTGCTATGTTTTTGGTTTGGATTGATGCCTATGCCTTTTTCCATCACACCTGGATTCATTATGGGATAAGATCTGAATGCTGTTAATCTTCACATTATGATCAGAATTCTAAATACTTGTCCTGGTTTCAGCTGGGATAGAGTTAATTTTCTTCTTAATAGCTGCTGCAGTGTTGTGGTTTGGACTCAAGCAGCATATTTGGGTCTCTTTCCCCTTTTTCTTTTGGTAAAACATTGGAAAAGCAGTTGTTTGCCAAGTAGGAAATTACTAAATAACTACACTTACACTACAGTCCTCATACATGCATATTTCTCCCTGGAAAAAGAAACAATCCATTTTTAAAAGCAATTTCATCCAACTTCATTCAACACAACAAATTGTGTTTGTTGTTTCTGTTACTGTAGATTTTGCCACAACTAGCCAGAAGACATTAATACCAGATTGTGACAAGCAATTATAGCCTATTTGTATTGCTTCCTTACCTCACGAGCATTGTACCTCATGAGCATTTTTTCGTATTGAAGAACAAAGATTGTCCAGTGTAAAACTTGTTGCTGAATGATTCTGACTTAAAAATTAATCCTGAGAGAAAAGTCCCAGGCATTTTTATTCAGGTTCAAAGCATCTAAAGTATACAAATTTGCCTTTCATCCTGCATTTGGCATTATAGGATGATGAGAAATTGGCTATTACCATTTAAATTGGGCTAAGAATCACAGAATGGTAAAAGTTGGAAGGAACCTCTGGAGGACCAACCATGTAGACTTAGACCAACAATGTAAGTTCTGTTATATACAGGGTTTATGTTTTTCCAAGCAGGTTTCAAGTTTCAGGAAAACTCTTGGCAAATTCACTGCTCAAAAGACTTAAAAAAAAAAACCAAAACAAAACAAAAACAAAAAAACCCCAACACCCACAAAGAGAGATCAGTTTTCTGTGTGTCAAATAAATTTTGTATATTGGCTATTAAAAAAAAAGAAGGAAAAAGTAAAAAAGTAATCAAATCTACCTACCTCTATTCCCATCAACTAAGGCTAATTAAATATTGCTGATTAAATTGTTCCCTGCTGCAGTTAATGATTTTCTTAGAAAAGAGTTAAAAGAATTTTTGATAGAAATGCTTCATTTTTATTCACATTTTAACTACTGCTTCACTTAACTGCATGCTGAATAAATTATATTAAATAATGTATATAAAGATATTTATATATACACACAAATGCATACACTATATGCATCTAAACATATATAAGCTTTCCAAATTAAAGCATGCTGATGTTTCTTAATGAAAAAATACTGGAATTTTTTATTATGGCAAAAGAAAATAGGGTTGAGCGGGGAGAAAGTTCCAGCCTGGAACAGAAACACATTTTAAAATTTCTCAGGAACTGAGTGACTGAATTTTACTTGAATATCTTGAGAAAGGGCACATTCCAATATTTGGGACATGATGTCTCAGTGGTATTTTAGGGATACTTTAACTTGAAAGCAGAACCTGCAGATTTGTCAGTGAAAAAGCTGAATACCTGATAAGCTCCTATAGCAGTCAAAAACTCATTAAAACTATTTTATGTAATTGTAGATCAGCGATACTACAAGACTTGATGTTTCCTTTAGTTACCTTTTGTTCCTAACCTTTTCATCATCTTGATATGTTGATCTGTGTGCTGAATTAATTATCTCTATGGCTTGTAGTTCTATTAACTTTACACCCTCATGAAAACTGCAGAAATTATAAAGAATTCCCTGCTTTGAGTTGCCAGAAATCATTACTTTATCACATACACATTACAACTTATTTTAAAAATACGGCATCTTTCAAGCTCCTTAGTGCTACTTTCACTTCACTTTCCTGCAGGGTGGCCATCTCTGCCAGCCTATCTTTTCCAAAAGCCAGATTCCTCCTTAAGCTTTACCAACCTATGCTTTATCTGCATTTAGGACTGCATGCATTTTCATTAGAAAGATCATCATCAAAGTGTACAATATTGTCTCAAAATGTTTTTTTAATAGTGTGCCTGTAATGAAAGTGAGCACAAACATAATTCTGTGCTGCTGAATGAGCGCACCTTGTAGCTTTGCAGATACTTTTTTCCACAAGTCCAAGACCATTCCTCTCTCTGTTTTGGGATCAAATTGTCCTTCAAAATTCTATTGCACATAACTACCAATTATTTTCTCCCCCTTGGCAAACACAATAACCAGCAGGGTTTTTTTCTAAGTTTGGGGGTTGTTTTATTTAGTTTTGACATGTTGTCACAGAGGTAACTCAAGGTGCAACTCAATAGTCAGGAATTTGAACAGAATCCTTAGCTTTACAGATTTCATAACATTCCTCACAAAACTTTGCTACCTTAACAAGAAGTCCAGAAGCAAGAGGGATGTTTAACTGAGGTACTATGAAAGATGCTAGAGATTTAATCTAAGTAGCATCAAAATATACTGCTTTAATGCACTGGAAACATTGGTTTGGACAGGGAAATCTCAGTGCTATCAATATTTCTATAATTTTCAAGGAAACAAGGAAGGAAGATGACACTCAAATCTGATGAAATGTACAAGTGGTACAGAAGGAAAAACAGTCTCAGGGGTTTATGGATAGGAAATTATAAATTCAGGGCCTTTCATTAAAACATTGAAAGCATACATTGTTGGGAATGGTAGTCAGAGTTCCATCTAGTGGAATTCAAAGGAGAAATACCAAGTAAAATAATAGTTTATAAAGGAAATACCAGTGATAACAGTACTTTCAACCTATGCAATAACCTATACAATACCTACTACAAACTTTTCTAAATATATTTTTGTGGACTTATGATCTTTATGCAAACTGTCTGTGCATTAAATATGCATTGTTCAATATTCCTCAGCTGATGAAGTTGATGAAGGATGGACATAATGGACAATTTGAAAGTAAGGCTCACCAGCATAACCATAATTTTGAACAACTCAGTAACAATTCTGATTTTTCTGGTATAAATCTGTAGGCAGCTATGACTATTTAATCAATAATATTTCAATAAACTAGCACATTTTTATATGAAGAAAACAAGACAGAAATCTTGTTCTAGCTTGTGGAGCATGCTTACATATATCAAGAAGAGCAGCTAGTTTCATAAGCAGCAAAATAAACAAAGGCCAGATTCCTAAGGATTTTTTCTACCGTAACTTCTTAGAATTCACCTCCCTTATACTATCATCAAATCTAACCAAAATCCATAAAGCCTTTCTTCCTTTCCAGTACACCATCCAATCTACCAGGACTAACCTCATCTTCTCCTCACCCTTCATACACACACAAGACTGGTCTTACAGTAGATAGTCTGAAAATCAGTTGACCTCACAACAGTATACGAGTTTGCTCTACCAAAAACCACTGTGTTGTAAAAGCAGAATATCTTCAATGTAGTTTTAATAGCTGCCTTTTTTTTGTCCTGCATGGACACATACTAAATGCCTGGACCAAAGCCTACACCCTACAACTGGTGAAGCTGTAACTATTGTAAGAGCTTTTTCCCCAGCTCAGATGGCACGTTTACATTCTCTTCCACCCTGATTCAGCGAAGCTGATGTTTAAAATTTTTTGGAGATTGGTAAGGAAATTGAATCAGTAGCTAAGCATGCACTTGCTTTGTGTTTGCATTTTGAACATGACTCATTCCAATACAATTGGAATACCAGACTTCCAGCAGTTTAAAACAGATGTAAATTTTGTGATAATAATGTGGGTCTAACCTAGGTGAGTGTATTAATCAGTTTACCTAGGTTACATTTGCATTAAAGTGCATGTTGACAGAGGAAATTTCTCAAGGACACAGGATGGTGTGTTTCGTTTCAGCATGAAATGGTGGATAGCCTTGCCATTCAAGTTGTTCTTTTCAAAACACATTATTTTTTCCACATCAAAGTAAAAGGCAGACTAAAAGACCTGAGTATAAGGCAGTACAATATTTTTACAGCAGCTTCCTCTAGGGAATAAATTTGCATGATTCTGACATCTTAAAATAAACCAATGATTTGAAAATGGATCGTGACAGAGAAAGTAACCAGACATTTTCAAATACAGAAAGGAGAAAACATCCTACCGCTGACAATACTACTGCTGAGTTGAGGATCCAGCATTTTGAATAGTAAGTTTCTCAGATTTGGGGTTGTAGTGTATTTTTAACCTCATGCAAAAATACTGCTACCAGCAATCATCAACTGATTCTGTTAGGCTTGGTTTCACATATGCTTTTAACACATGAAATAGAGAAATATTTTGAGTTTTGATGCAATTTCTTTTTTAAAGAAGTTGTAGCAGACTAGAATTTGTTGCTTACCTTTGTCATTTTCAGATGGAAAGAAGTTCTGAAGCCTCAGATGAAAGCAAGTATTTCTAAAAAAAAAAAAACCCAAAACCAAGAAAAAGAAGTCATTCTCTGCCGACTATTTATCAACACTAATGTTCAAAGTTTAGTGAGTATAACACAAAATAAGGAAATTGCCGTAAAGAAATACAGAAAAAACTTGCTTCCCCAATCTTTCTCTTTCTTATTAGGGAAACAGTCTGCATGACTCAGTAAGTTGCCATCATTCAAAAAAGGTGACAATTTTGAGCCCATGAGATGTCATGCCCATTCTTTAAATATCTACAAACATCATTAAAAGAAGTACTGTAACTTATGTAAACTACATATTTCATGTAATTGTAATTTATACAGCCAAGTCCTTGTCTGAGGCTAGAGATTCATAAGGATAACTAAAATTGTCTGCCTTTACAAGCAAGTGCCCTTAAGTTAAGCACCCCTGAATATCACTAGAATTCATATCCCTTTGGCTTGTGAAAAAAAGTAGTTGAGAAATCAATGCAGAGGTTACTAAAAAAAAAAACCACACAAAAAAAAGCCCCAACAAAACCAAGCTCGGGCAACTCAGAGCTTTCGGCATATATGATGAAGAGTAAGGTTCATAATTCATTATAAAACTAGAGATTGCATTTGTACTAACTAGCAGATTTAAACATATATAAGGAGTGGTTTGGGGAAGAAGTTCAAGTCTAAACATCGTCTCTAATATGCTGGCATGTAGAGTAGTCTCGTGCATTTACTGTTCTGCACCATTCCTGAAGATACCAGTGATGCTTCTACCCAGGCAAAGTCAGCAGGGTTTGTTACTGTTTCGGTAGATGCATAACTGTACCCTATAATAAGGTTGTGGGGCTGTCCTGGCCCGGTGACTGATACATCTTTAATTCCTGCATTAGTTTTGAATGCCATTTCATCTTCTGGGTTCCATTTCCACGGTTTTCCCTTAAGTGAAAGTAGACACTGTCAGTGAGCAACGATAGAAAATCCAGGTACATGCTTCCTCCAGTATCCTATAGTACCCATAAATTGTTATTCTTTCTGAGACTTGGGCATCCGCAATTGTTCCATTTTACTTAGAATTTCTGGTGGGATTACCTGCAATCCACTAAGGATTTTACTTCTGTATTTTGTCCCTGGCATTTTTCAGGCAGAATATCAACTTCTGTTTTATATAGTACTTCCCATGATTCTGCAAGTTATTTATAACTTATGATCCATAACAGGTAAGTGTTGCAGCACACTCAAAACTAGCCAACTGCAACAAGGCTTTTACCATCCCATACCAGGTTAAATTCAATAAGTAGCTCCCACACCTTGCCCCAGCACAGCCACCAATCCCCCACAAGGTTTCAACATTTCATCTACTGTTCCTGTTGTTTCTTCATCCTCTTCAGGCCAGTCCACCCTGCTTCTTGCCTCTGCTGCATCCTTCTCCTTGTCTCTCCTCCATCCAGGGCACACAGGCACTCTCCTCCCTCTACTTCATCCAGATCCCTCTTCATTGTCTGCCCCTCATTCCATACCCCTTAGAGCTATTTAACTACTTAGCAGGAACCAGCCACAGCTGCACCTCATCCACATCAGCCAATCCACCGACCCTGAAGCCAGCCAACAGCTGTATATTATCAATGTCAATTAACCTGCTTTCATTCCTCTATAATTCCTCTACAGGTAAGAAGGAAGAAAGCTATACCTAAAGCAAAGAGCTTAGTATTTCTGAAAAGAGAAAGTAAAACAACATAATTTTGAGAGCCGCAGGCAGTTAGATAGAGTTTTTACCATTCATGAGAATCCTCTCAAGTTATATACTTCCTCTTGGATCCTTCCCATTTAACTCAGGTGCTTCTCTTCATCAATTATTGTGTCATTGGATTTTTTTTAACATTTCCTGTTTACATTATATAATTACTAGACATAATCCTTTAATAAATATAACAGTGTGGACCATCTTTCACAAAATACAGGATGATAGTTTTGCAGAAAAAGCAATCAAATTCCCAAAGCAATCTTTAGACTCTGTCTTCGTTCATGTAGAAAAAAGAAAAATTTTACTTTCATATCATTACATGTCCTCTTTAAATAAGGAAGAGGAGCACAAGACCCCCTTTTTACCTTAGGTAGGAATGAGCTGGATAAACGAATGGAGCCATGAGCATTTTTACCCATGGTTTCTAATTTATAGATCAGATATCTGAAGCTCCTGAAAAGGCAAAAGTTTCACCTAGTCAGCATATGATCCGTACCTGGAATAAAACAGGCTGTAAAACTCCTCTACCAGTTCCTGCTCTGCCTTCTGCAGTCTCATGCAAAAGGTGGCTCTTGTGCAGCAGCATCATTTGTATGCTCTTTCCTCCAACAAAGTCCCTTATTTATTGCTGCCCCTGAGACCTGAGCTGGGTAATGCCATTTTGGAAAAAAACAAGCTTGTCAACCATTTGTTCTCCTCTACTGCTCTTATATTTCTTAAATCACTGTATCTGACAATTTATAAAAGTGAATGTTCACCTTTAGGTCCATAAGCCCACTTTGTTCTAAGGACTTTAAACTTCTAACTTCTGAAATAATACACCTGGACAAGAAAGGTAAGCCAACTAATGTATAAACAAACATGCAAAAACTGCAAAAAGTTTTCTTTTAAACCAAGAATTTTAGAACAGTGAACAATAAGCAATGATGATGCAGTACTGCTAATGACACATGGCCCAAATGCAGGACTCATGCTAGAACAAAAACCTAGACTGAAGGCAAAAGAAAAATCTGTATAGCACATAAATCTTTGCAAGATATTTTCAGAAAAAGTTACTTTCTTTCTAAAGAAACTTTGATGTAGCCTAGTGTCACAATTCTTATTTTGATGTAAAGGACAGAAACATTTGTGTGAAACAGGATATCTTGAAATTATAAGTGTTTCTCCTTGAAAATTAGCAGTATTTGAGCCACATTTCCCATTATCCAAGGTTGTAATAAGACATGTTCTTTGATGAAATGTTATTTCCTTTACTCTCAGAATGGCTTTCATAGTGATGCCAGATTTCAAAATTTGGATAGTTGTTGTTAAAAGAACAATTTTTGCTTCAGAACACATTAGCATGTCCCCTGCCACTTAATACTGATCACTGACACCTTATTTCCTTTTTACTGTCATGGGGCAGTACTATAAGCATCACACTTTTCTCTGTCTTTCACCTTCTCTGAGAAACTTGGTACCACATTCTGGCATTTAACAGTGTGGTTTCTACATTACCTGTAAGTTTTACAAAGGAAAAGAAGTATCCTCGACCCAATACCAGAAAAAAATTGAAAATTCTACAAGCCTCCTGCTGCCTTCAGTCTCCTCAACCAACTGAGACTCCGTTGACCTTATTTTACTTTTCCCACAGAGCTGTGCTGCTGTGAGGCTGGTACTTGGTGATAAGAAAGGTCTTAATTACAGCATGGGTGCATGCTGTTTAAAATACTACATCTATCTGTTAATAGAGCTCACTAGCATTAGCATGCAGATTTTCTTTACTGCTTGCCATTTGAACTTGAGTTACCAAGAGTATTAAATCTGTTGTATTTGGCTAATGGAAGTTTCAGCAGCTGCAAATCCTCAAATCAGCACCTCCCTGGCATTTTGCAGGGCCAGGCATTCATCCACCATGCTCAGTAGCTGCTTATTCATAGTATGGAAAGAAACTCAGCCAACTACACCAGACACAAATGGAATGCTGCAACTGCAGATGAAAATATTAAGCTCTTCATTGCATTACATAAAGCATTTGCAAACCTGTAGCAAGTTGTGTTGGCTAAGCTCCAGTCTCAGCAGGGAAGAAACCAGGATTCAGATTCTTCACACTGAAAACAAAAAAGAATTTTTTACTGTAATATGCTTGGACACTGAACACATTCTGTCTCTTCTCTAAGAAACCTTTTGATGTCTCAACATTTCAAGAGTATGACTTATAATGAAAAAAAACCAAACTCAAAAGAACAAAAGCCCAACAGGTGAAGCAGAAGATTTTTGCATACAAACTTATATTATTTCCATGGAAAATCTGAATGAAACTCTCAAGAACTACTGTGGCCTTAATGCATTAAATCAAAGGAATACTTTTTTACTTGCATGGAACGTATGAACATTAGTAATTTTTCATGGATTTTTTGCCAGTCTATGAAGTGCTTTCTTATTCACACCCAATACTAAGAAACTGAACTTTGGTGCTAATTCTGTGTACTCTGAAATATCTGGCATCCTTAAGAAATACATTATTGCCTAAGTGAATCATAGCTAGTGTGTACAAACAAATGATATTTTAAACAAATATAGTATCCATAGAATTTTACAGTCACAAGGCTAGAATGTGGGACTTAAAAAACTCATAAATTAAAAATGACAGGATGAGAGACAGTCCCCACTGTGCAAGACACCTAGACAATGCAGTCATGCTGGTTCAGAAGAGCTCAATATGCCCAGGGCTCTTATTGACCTGTTCTGCATTTCTTGAGCTCAGTTCTTCAAGTAGAAACATTTAAAGGAAAATGATTTTTTTATTTCAGTAAGAGGGTTATAGCTTTAGACTAACCTGATGTCAACATTAATAAACATGCCCTAGGACCAAAAACCTGTATTTAACATCAAGCACATATTAGCCACTGATTTCAAATCAGCTACTTGCCTAATTGTTGAAATAGTTTGGAAGTTAAGCGTGGACATGTATTCTTTCCTGAACTTTTCTTCTAGTTCTGCTTTATTTGTTTTTAGTCTTCTTCAGTTCCGATTAACTGTTGCATTAAGATCTGTATACTAGTGTAGTTGAAGTGAACCCTTGATTTTATGACATGGGAGTGTTGTAAAGTTCAATTTTTAATGAATTGAACTTTTGATAAACAGCCAAGTTATTATTAGACGAGATACAACATAGTATTTAATTTGTATATATAAATATATGCAAATCCCCCTTTCTTTTAGTAGCAACTTACCTTCTGGCAGTCATGGAGAAACTTAGGAGGGCTAACAATTCAGTGGGACTATCAAAAGCACCGAAGTATTTTTTTAACAAAAGAATCCTTCCCAGAGATTTCCAAGGCTTAATGATTGTTGCTATATAATTTTTATATTATATTGACTCACTATCAGTCAGTGCAGAGTGATGTAGAACAAACCTCATGATACCAGCTATGCTCTGACTAATCTATAAAAATGAAATAAATAACAGACCTTGCCATTTAAATACAAATCTACATTACCTAAAAAAAAAGGTGTTGGAAGGGAGAAGAAGGTTTGTTTTGTTTTTTGTTTTTTGTTTTTTTTTTTTCTCTAAGATAATTCAGATTTTCTTTAAATCACTGCTTATGACTGGGAAAATCACCAAGCCATGGTCCATTAGAAGCTGAGAGAATACACAGAAGGAACATCCCTCATCAGCTTTCTCCTGTTCTTTAATTCAGATAAAAATCTGTTGTTAGCCTTTGATGGAGAGCACTGGGCTAGAAGACTCTCATCTGACCATGTCTTTGTTTAATCTGATACTTTATTTGAGAAGCAATGTTATAATTTATACCATCTGAAGTGATGAGCTTTAGATGTATTTTAGTTTGAGGAAAGTGGGAGTAGTCGTCTCTGTGTTTTCTGTTTATTAATTTAGATAGCTGTCCTTTGTTATCATCTTACAGTAGAATTTAAGAATGGGAGTTTCTACGATACTTAGAAGTTTTCCAGAGAAAGAGCTTACCAAATTTGTAGGAAAAGTCACTAACATAGCTTGGGTCATAGTAATGTAAACCTACAGTATTGGCTGAAGCAGATATGACATCATGTCAAAGTCAGATTTTGTTGTACAGACTGATGACACCAATGGTGATAATGCTGATTTTGGTAAAGAAATGCGATTGCACAGAAAACAGGGATTGTTCTGTTATTTCAATTGTCAGTTTGTTTTCTCTTAATTGCATTTGCAAATCACAGAATCGCAGCATCACGGAATGGTTGATGTTGGATAGGATCTCTGGAAGTCTCCTGGTCCAGCCCCCTTGCTCAAGCAGAACTACCTTGAGTCAGTGGCCCTGGAACATACCCAAATGGATTTTGAAGATCTCCAAGGAGCGAGACCACAACTGCTCTGGGCGATCTGTGCTCTGTCTTCTTTACACCGTCCCTTCAAGTATTTATAGATATTGATAAGATCCCTCCTGAGCCTTCTCTTCTCCAGGTTGAACAGTTGGAGCTCGTTCAGCCTTTCCTCATAGAAGAGATGCTCCAGTCCCTTCATCATCTTTGTGGCTCTTCACTGGACTCTCTCCATGTTTCCTTTATATGGAGGAGCCCAGTACTGGACACACCACTCCAGGTGTGGCCTCACCAGGGCTGCACAGAGGGGAAGGAGCACCTCCCTTATACATCTGGCAATATTTTGCCTGATGTAGTGCAGGATGGCAATAGCTTTCTTTGACACATGGACACATCGCTGGCTCATGTTCATCTTGGTGTCCAGTGGGACCGCAGGTCCTTTTCTGCCACACTGCTTTCCAGCTGGGTGGCCCCCAGCATACACTGGTGCGTGGGGTTGTTCCTCCCCAGGTTGAAGGACTTCGTACTTCTCCTTGTTGTATTTCTGGCATTTCTTAACTTTTTCATTGTGGAAATCCAAATCCCTAAATAATTTTTAACCATATTAGTCTAAAGGATAATATTTCCTGTAATTGTTTTATTCTGGAAAAATAGAGAAAAAGAGTAGTATGACACTGTTGAGCTGGTAAATCAGTGGAATATCCTCCTCCAAAGAAACTCAGGGAGTTTCTCTGTGCTATGGGGGATTCTTGTGTCACAGGATATGTATTTTATTCATTTAATAGGGGATCTTGTCATTCTTACCCTCACTGGATATTTTATCCCTAATACTGGCGTACAAGATAGATCTCCGGTCATTGCACATGAGCTTACATGCCCTCAGTTAATAAGAGACAGAGCAGCAAATCAATTTTGTTCCACAAGGAACAATCATCACAGGAAAATTCCAGGAACATCCTCACTCTCTGTACTTTCATATTTGGTGTAGCAATTTAATAGCTTGTAGCTGGCCAGCCCATGACATCTCAGCCAAAGCAGGGCTTGGAAGCATTGAACATTTTTTCTACATGAATTCTGACTGCAGCAAAATAATGCTTTGAGATCCCGTGCATTTAGTCAAAATTCTTTGACTAATAAAAGTCTGCATGTTACTAAATGTTACTGCAAGTTCCAGGGCATCCGATTAAGACCTATTTTCAATAATGTCTACAAAATACATGAGTCTTCAAGAACCACCCTTCCAGATTTTGGGAGAAAAGGTTATTAACAGCCTCCATTGTTACCAATTAAATCCACTTGTAAAATGGAACATTTTAACACTCATATTATGGCTAAATGGCAAGCCAAATTTTACCATAACACTCAAAGACAAAATTTCACATCTTTGTTTAATTCCATATTAGTGAATACTGTCATTCGGAACAGCTGCAGACCTGGCTTAAGCTCACTGCTACCAAGTTGTGGAGTTAATTTCCCACTTTTACCCCAATCTCCATTGCAGCATCATTTCAAATTAAGGTCACAGATTTATTTTATATAGATATATGAGGAAATAGAGAAAAACATTTTCCATTTTTCTTGTCTATAAAAATCTTTCTGTAGAAGAACAGTGGTGGAAAACCTGAGTTCTAGCAATAGAAGACATCTCATACTGAAAAATAGAAACAGGGGAAAAAGATCCATCAATTTATTAACAAAGGTGTGTTGGCTGTGCATAAATCCAACAATGGGTCAATATCTTGACAGCTGTATTCATCTCTGTCCTTATCAGCTTGAAAAATGGTAGGGGAAAATGCTTATAGAGTCCCTTCCTTAACAGTCAAAAATAAACAGACTGGGACATTGAGACTGGAAAAGAAATGGCAGAGGGGACATGTGACAGAAGTCTAATAAATCACAACTGTATGAGACAATATTTTGATATTTCACAATAAAAAAGTTTGGACAGATCTTGTTACTTTTCTGAGCAGGTAGGGATCAACTGCAGCTGTACAAACAAAAGCAAGAGAAAAATTCAGATACAACAGTCAGCTGAAGGGGAATGGAGAAAAAGAAGGATCTCTGGGTATTTAGTGGATGGTTAAATTTCCACGGTTTAAGGAGAGCCTGAAAAAAATTTGTGGAAGAAAAGTCTTGAACTGGATGGGGAATTTATTTATTCCATAGCCTTCAGAAGATGTTCCTGACATGAAAAACACTATGGGCCAGGACAGTGGTAGCAGGAAGCATCATCAGTCTGACTCTACGATCCCATTCTTACTCTGTAAGCCCATCCAAAAGTCTGGAAATTTTGTCTTTCTTTAGACTATGAAGTGCTGATCTCTGACCAGACTACTTCTGTTTAGGTTGTTGAAACTGGTACACTTTATTTCTGAAGCATAATGTTGAAAGATGAAAACATTTTCTCAAATGAGATTTAAACAGTACTCAAGAGACCATATATTTTGCCAGCAATTTTCCTTTCTGTGCAAGTCAGGATGCTCTTTTTGTCATAGCATAAACCTATTGATTCAGGCTAGCTTTCCATAGCTTTTCTATACAGAACTGCAACTCACGCGTTTATGAAGTCGTTTATTCCAGTTTAAGTTCAGTACTTGCGATGACAAAGGGGGAAAGGAGGAATGTGAAATAAGGCAAGGAACTGACAGGGCTAACAGAATACAGATGGAACACAGACATATTGACCCTGAATTGTCTAACAGAACACAGATACAGTGACCCTGCAGAGTTAATGTTGTGGAAATAGGGTAAATAAACCAGACCCACTAATTGCTGAGACAAATTACCTGAAAGTAAACTATCCTTATTATAATATAATAGTAAAAGTAACTCCCCTTGAAGCAGAAACTTTGAAAAGGTAGCACCCCCAACCTCTGGAGCATGCATACTGTATATAATATTATGAAAAGTGTTATAGCCAATCATGTTTTACCATTACTAACTTCTCTCTTTGTTGAACTGTATATATACCTCCTAAAACCAGGAAAAGGTGTTCTGGTTTCATGGATTTACCACTTAGCACCCATCTTTGCACAGAAGTGAAATAAACAAATATCTCAGTCCATCTGACTTTTGCACAATGGGTGAAGAACCCTGATTTTGGGACAAGACTTGCAATTGCCCTTACTGATCTTCAGCCTTTTCCTTCACTTCCAGACAAATACTCATGATTATTAGCTCCTGAAATCAACAGCATAAATTGCAGTGGTCTGTGGAAACTATGGGTTTATTATTTTTTTCAGGTGCATGTTTGAAACCAGATGCATTTCTTCCTCAGAGAGGATTTCTTCCTCTTTCTGGGGGAATGAACAGGTATAAAAATAAAATCCAAGTTGTTTAATTTTCTTCCAAAATTCAGGTTTAGCAAGGAATACAAATGAGTCCTGTAAGTTTCCTATCCTGCTCCAGGGTCCTGCAGATTGTCTTATTTTCAAACTTTTAGTCCACATATCAAACAAACAACTGCTTGGAATGTACGATACACTGGAAAAAAATCTCCTTTCTGACAACCTGACATCTTCAACAACCAATAAAAAATAAGGCACAGAAAGTCAGACCAGGAGGTTACAGAGAGATGAAAATGAGCTACCTGGTTTCAAAAGAAAGGGGTGAACTTCAGGACAAAGTATACAAATAAATTTCCTGTATGTGGTTCAGCAGCACAAGTAAACCTTAAAATAGCAGAGTAAATAAATACATTCGAAAAACTTCATATGAGAGAGATATGTGAAAATATAGGAATTTCTGGATGTCTGGAAAGTAAAGACTATCATCCAGCTTGCTATTTCTTCTTATTGGTCTGTACAGGGAAGCTGGGGCAAGAAGGAAGGAAACACATGGAGGAAAAAAATAATAATGTGGCCTCTTAAAAACACAACCAAAACATCTAAAAAACTGATGAAGATTTCAGAGGTGTGTTAAACAAAATAGGTTGATGAGTTAAGGAGGCTGAGAACCTTTGGACCAATGGTCTTCATAGTCAGAGCCTACCTCTGGCTACAATGACCATGGGTTACCAATTGGAATCACTTGCAGAACTTCATACCATTTCAGAAATATCTGTGAAAAGCAGGTCACTCATTTTTGTATCCAAATATTATTGGGATAAAGAAATTGTTAATGGCTTCTTGTTAGCAGTGTCCAGAAAGAATACAGGAAGCTATGAAACACTATTCTCAAGTACTGAGAATCTTTTAACGATACATAGATTAAAATCCAACACAAGTTGTCAGA
Source organism: Falco naumanni (assembly GCF_017639655.2). Classification (NCBI taxonomy): domain Eukaryota; kingdom Metazoa; phylum Chordata; class Aves; order Falconiformes; family Falconidae; genus Falco; species Falco naumanni. The sequence goes on along the minus strand of NC_054057.1, from coordinate 24,556,419 downwards.
ACATTAATCCATCATCAATGCGCTGCATTTTTAACTAATTTTGATTAGATAAAATCCATAAAAAATAAAAAGGAATAACAGCTAGCCAAAATGAGTGTGTTGCAGCTCTGCTTCCAGTAACATGAGATTCAGCATGAATATGGCATTATGGTGTGCTGAGGTGCCTCTTAGAGGTTTTACACTGAGCTACAACCAAATCTGAAAATCACCACGTGTGGCTAAGAAGGAAGAGGGTTTGAGTGTTCTAAATAACTAGTTATTGCCTCTAAATCCTGGCAATAGTTGAGGCATAAATTACTTATCTGTGTGGGTTTAGTTTTATTCTTCTAGGAAGTTAGGGCATGAAGTGAACTGAGAGTCTATGGATGAAAAGCCCCTTTTGAACTTACTATTTCATTCATTCTACACAGGGTTAGGACAAGAAAGGAGCTAATATTCAAGAACTTTAGTATGTAGAAAATGGAAAATTTAATTCAGACTGTCATATATCAGCAAAATTAAATTAGTTTCAATAAATCATGCTGACAGAAGTTAGTGAAGGCATTTTACTGTTGATATTTTTACTGCGATTTTAACATACATAAGCTTTCTACCAGCTTTTTTAAATTATTTTTTCTCTGTGTCATTATGCAGCTCAATAAAACACTGGGTTTGATAGTCTTTTTCTGCTTTAATGCCACAAATTCCTGTTCATAAGTCACATTTTCTGTGGAGTTACTGACATAAAACATGCTTCCCAAGTTAGCTAGAAGCGTCCTTCCTTCCTCTCGCCAAGGTATATATCTGAAAATAAGCCTGAGGATAAATCTAATCCTCTATAACTTATCACTTATAATTAGAAGCCTAAAGATAAAAATCAAGTTTAGTAATAAGAAAAATATTCTTTATTTTAAATTCAAATAGACTAATATAAATATACTTGTTTTAAATAATCAAAAACTTGTTCTGCCACATTCCTGAAACATTAGGAACTCATAGTTCCTTGTCCAAAATCCACAAAACTTTTTTTTCCACAGACATCAGTATTATTTATAATAAGTTAATACAAACCTTATATTTTTCTTAGTAATAGATTCTCTGGGTCTGCCTTTTAATGCCTAAGTTTAATGATTTGATTCCAGAGTAATTAATTGGTCCCTGTGCACTAAAATTAATTTCTGGAAGAAACTGTTATGTTGCCTATTCATTTGGTGGGGTTTTTTAGGCTGTGTAAGTTCTCAGGTGATACTCTGGCATTTCCAAGATGAGTGGTATTTATTTACAGTGGCTGCAAATTCATGGAGAGGCATAGTAGTACCACTATATCTTTTAACTAAGTTCCAAACATGATTGCGAGAGGAAACTGCTTTTTTATTTCTGTCATTCTTTTGTGTATGTTGATCTAAGTGATTCAGTCCAATACTGAGGTAAGGTTATGACTTAGTGGTTTGTGTGTAAAAAACACATGGGAAATAAATCTTAGAAAACATGTCATTTAGTGAAAGTGAAAGGCAAGACGTTAATTTTTACAAATTTTTATTATGTGTGTGTGTGTATATATATACATACATATATATATATATACACACACACACACACACACATATATATATATATATAATAAAAACATTATAGCTATAGGAGGATATGCAGTACCTTCCAGACTGACTCTTGACTACATCTTCATTCGAGAAGGGAGCGGCAGAGACAACGGGGAGCTCAATGTCTAAAGCACTTCCTGTACTTGCTCTCACTGATGCCTTCTGCTACACAGATTTTTGCTTAATCTGTTTCTGGTTCAACCGCCAAGCAGGGATATACTTCCTCTCATTTTCTTTTCACATGAACCATTTTGAGGTTTCTCCTGCTCACAGCAGGTTTAATTACATCAGATTGCTTAGTTAGTGTCCAGTCAAGACTCAAAGTTCTCCAGGGATGGAGGTTTCATACGCTCTCTAGGCAATCTGTGGCAGCATTTAACCACTCATGACTTTTTAATTTCCTCCTACATAATCAGAATTTCCTATGTTTCGGCTTTTGTCCATTGTTTCTTGTCCAAATTGAACGCACTGAATACATTTACAGATTTTTTTTTCCAGTTAGATTGTAAGATGGTTGTTACAGCTTCTGCTCATTTACCATAGAGGGATCCATATGGCACCTACAGCCAAAAGTTCTTAAATGAATTAATACTTCTTGACTGATTTTAAATTTCCTACAAGGTAATAAAAACCATAAAACTGAGAAATAAACATACAAATTAACATTCCTAGTATGCTCTAATCCAATTGCATGCACGTGGCAATTGCTGTCAAAAGCAGTCCAAGATTTCTCTCCCTCTCACCAAAAGAATCCCGAAAGAGCAGTATTTAATAAAGATGCAGAAAATGTACTGGAGGAATGGTTCTGATAAGACACAATTTATGCAGGATACCATAAAGTTATAAAAAAAAAAAAAAATCATGTAAGAAGGCTCTTTATCACTCTGACATCAGAAAATTCTTGATGCTATCTCACAGTCTAGTGAAAGAGACCTACCAGTGAAAGACACAATTCATTGCCATAGGGTAACAAGAGTAAAATTGCCCTTTCCTGTTCCACTACTATTAGTCAGCTAAAAAAGTCTGGGAAATTATGTGGGAAAATATACACAAAGTGGAGAAACAGCTGGCCATCTTAATCGAGAACATGTGACAAGCAGAACGTGTAGTCACATAAAGTAAAGGCCTGTTATAAGCTAGCTTTCCTTTCTTTTTAAGATCAGTTTTCCAATAGGAAATAACTTCCAGACAAGCTTTTCTACCCATTTGCACTGTTACTAATTCAAAACACTGTACAAAACACAAACACTATTATCTCTGAATTTAGAGTAAAGGTAGAAAAATCAGGGCAGCATCTCTGAAGTTGGTTTTAAAGAGTGGATATGCTCACATCAGTACTCTGTAAAAAAACCAAAACCAAAACCAACCGCTCACACTCCATCAAAACTAAAACCAAACCACCGAAGTGCAATAAACCACAATGAACAGTTCTTGATGCAATAAACCACACTGAACAGTTCTTACTGTGGAGAGTTTGGATGGTGGGTCTGAGCGCCTTCACCATCATAATGCAAAATGGAATAAAAAATATTCAGAGGGATTTTCAGCAGGATTATTTGAGGTGAAATCTTGCTTCTTAGACAATCCCACTCTGCAGAGTGTATTTCACAACTAGAAGGAGGCTGCTATTTGAGACCAGATTCTGACATTAATGTAGTAAAGAAACACTCACAAGGGCCCCAAAGAGATATTAGAAAAGTTAGAGGAGTAAATTCAAAAGATGAAAATAACTATTGACAGTGGTTTGTGTGTGAAAAAGACATGGGAACTAAATCTTAGAAAACGTCATTTAGTGAAAGTGAAAGGCAAGATGTTAAATTCCTTTACTCAGTATAAACTTACCTACAGAACTGAGTGCCTCAAAGTAGCATAGCAATGCAAGCAGCATATGGAAACCATAAAAACAACAGCCCACTGTAGCTGGCTTATACACCATCATCAAGAATACAAATGTTACAGCAAAAATGGTAGACTACAGACTCCTACTTCATATAAGGCTACATAAGACCTGGTGATCAGGCAAAGGAAGATTTGAGGTGTTTTATTATGATCACAGAACAGTTTGGCTAGGAAGGGACTTTTAGAGGGCATCTAGCCCAACACCCTGCCATGGGCAGGGACATCTTCAACTAGATCAGGTTGCTCAGAGCCTCATCCAGCCTGACTGTGACTGTTTCCAAGGATGGGGCACCTACCACCTCTCTGGGCAATCTGTGCCAGTGTTTTACCACCTCATTGTAAAAAAGTTCTTCCTTATACCTAGTCTGACCCTACCTTTTTCGTCTCATCATAACAGGCCCTACAAAAAAGTCTGTCCCAATCTTTCTTATCACCTCCTTTAAGTATTCACGCTCTAAGCTTGCTAACAGGTCTCTCAGGACAGAGAAAGGTGAGACAACTTCTCTTTCTGCAATGCCCTAACATTAAATTTTCCCTTTTTTACTTCACCAGTTCATCCCCCACTTTTTTTCACAGGGAAAAAAAAAATAATCCCAAAGGGAAGAATGAATTATCAAAGTTAGATAATGAGATCTGTGCAAAGGGATCTAGTTCAGACGGGGATGTTCTGCTTAGTGGGAAGTTCTGATCTTTTAATAAAAATTCTAGCCAAACTTCTCCCAGTGGAAATAGAAATTTTTTAAATGTTGGCTTGGGGGTGAGGGGGTGAGGAAAGATGGTTCTTACCAAGAGACCAAGCACTTACCCTTACAAGAGACAGGCAGGCTTGGAAGTCTCTAGGAGAATCGAAGCCTGTTGGGGTGCAGTAACTTCTCAACCTGTCAATGGTCTTGTCTCAAGCCACAGGGCTGCAGTCGTTTCTGTGGCAGTCAGAAGCTCAGACTGCACCACTACACTGATGTTACAATGAAAATGGAATAAGCTTGAGCACAAGACGATGAAAATCCATAAGCACACCAGTGGACTCCTGGGCACAGTTTTGACCACATCAAACAGCCATTCCCAGGGCAGAGCCTAGTCATAATTCACAGCACATACCAACAACCATCGCCCTTAAGCGAGGGGCAAGACACAGCAAGTTTGCAATCTCTCCAGTGCCAGCTGAAGAAGTCTTTACAACTACAAGTAGCCCTCAATCTAGATCCTAGGGGATGCAAAAAAATGCAACCTACTGAGTTTCATGCTGTGAAAATGCTACTCTGTCAGACTAGATCACAGTCCTTACGTTATTTCAGACACTTTGAAGAGCAAAATAAATTTCCTCCATCACTCACACTCAGATAGGCTTTCACCGAGACCCCTGGAAATGAACACAGGTCTAAGGCCAAGTGCCATGCAATACAGAAGGACCACTCTGTCACTGTTCTCAGAAACCAAAACCGTTCCTGAGTTGTTTTTATTTAGCAGATTAAACATAACCTCCAGAGCATACTAGTCAAGGACATTTATGCTAACATAATGGGACTGCGCTCTGGAAACCTGGCCTCCTGCAGCCTCCCACCAACAACCCTGGTGGTAATAGAGCACACTTCCACCTTATTTTTTCTTTGTTTCAAACAAAAAGGCACAATTCAGTTGTCTAAATAGAAATATCTCTCTTTGAGAGCCAAAGGACTTTCCTAGGGAATCAGGAACATATGGATGGGACTAACAGACAGAACACAGACCTACAGGAGACTATGTTCCTCTGGAGCTAGAGCTTAAGGCCAGGCAGGTTCATATAACTCATTCAAAATGACACACAAATCTTCACTGTTAAGCAGGTGGGAAAGCCCTAAGGTTCCATCAAATATTTTGCTTTTTAAAAAACGGTGGTTGTTTTGTGGTTGGGTTTTTTTCAAACAGAAAACAGTTAATAGCAACATTTCCAACCTGAGAACTCTTCTCTGAAATGTAATGTGAGAAGTACTGCATTTTCATACTACTTCTGTGTAGGTCTCACTTCCAAAAGTTTTTTATTACTGGAATAAATAACACCACAGTGGTTTTGCTAATAATCAGTATTCTGAAGGTTATGAACATAAAAAAATTCTTCCAAGGAGAACAAGTGGTAGACTTTGATGCCATCAAAATCTGTTTGTGCTAGATTGTCAGACTGTTACAAAATACAGTCAAAAGTGTACTATATAAAAATGAGCTCACATAATTGGAAAAGGTATACTGAAAATACTGTAACAAAGTGATATATTCGCATTAATACTCTTAATTCTTAGTACCCTTAAACAAAGATTTTGTTGAAGATTTTCTCTTGCACTATACATATTCTTTAACCACTGCAGACCTCAGCTGTTGATGTATATAATCAAAAATCCAGACTAATTGATTAATTTAGGCAGGCATGTTATCACTGGAGTTACTACTAGAGTTGAAGGATCTGTGGAGTGCTTACAGCTGTGAGGTTTTTGTCATACATACCAGTGTGTCTACAATACTTTGCCATGATGTGGCAACCCTGTCATAGAAAGCGACTGCAGTTGACAAACACTTCCATAAGGTTAAAATATTCTGGAAATGTAGGAAGACAAGACATAGTTTCAGTAGAAGCCTCTTTATCCATTTAGACACAGAAGTGACAGTATTCTCAGATTTTTTGAGTTACTTGTATGTATTCAATACTAAAGTTATTAGCAAGGTCATTCAGATCCTATCAATGCTGGGTGATGTATTCAGAGCAAACAAGTTTAATAGTAAGGGAAAAATGTTTTGTTTCTGATATTTGTTTCTTACCTTAACCTGAACAGATATTTTTTTTCATATCCTACCACTTAGGCTGTATTTGCATAAAACCTGATATTCACACTGATACTCAGCTAGCAGCGAGTAAGACAAACAGGCATTAAAACCCAGCCTCACTTAGAGGTAATCCTTCCTTTGAAGAAAAAAAAGGCAGGCATAATTAAGATACTTGCATGGTTGCTATACAAACAAGACTAAACCAGACCTGGATAACAAGCAAACTTTTTTTTGCATACAGAAGGCAATCATGTATATCACATGAATTAAGCTAATATTCTTGGGTTTATTCTTATCATAATATTTATTATTATTATCATATCCCATAAGTATAGTGTGTTCTTATCTTATAATAGTATACTCACCATTACTGTGGAATTCTTCTTCAAAGTGAATTCATTCTTCTTAAATAGTGATCAGCAGAACTGTACACAACATTTCACAGAAGTGTAACTACTTTCTGACCAGCAATGTCTGGTCTGATGTCTCCTGGGATCAAATTTGTCTTTTTCAGTCACATCACATTGTTGGCATTTATCACTGTGCAAATGAATAAATTTCTTCTCACCTGTGATTCTCCTGTGATGAATATTCAGCTGGTATTGGAAGCCCTTGGTAACAATCCCTAGCCATGTGGCCTGAAATGTCTTCCTATTACAATTAGTTTTCTTTATTCCAGTTGTCAGTGCCTCTAGTTCTTCCTCAGAGATATTTGCCTGCCTGATAATGCGTGCTGGCTTTGTCATTAACAATTTCAGTAGCCCGCTGATCATACTACTGTGACAGCATGTGACCAGGCTCAAGAATCATTAAAAAACCTAAGTCCTTGCCTGCCCCGTTCTGTTTGTCTAATTTTCTCCACTTTGTACATCTCACAACAAGAGAAAAAATAAATTCTAGTCTTACAGGTTAATACATTCTCTTCTCACATGATAAAAATAACTGTGATCTTTTTTTCAGAGTTTTAACCGTTGGAAAAGGAAGTTGGTGTAAACAGACATCTCCCCAGAAAATCCACCAGTTTACACTGACTCTCATAAGTGTACTTTGATATTCTGTACCACAGACATCAAAATCCAGGTTTTAACTTGCTCACATACATTTAGCACTCAGATACACACTGAATTTTCAGTTAAAATCTAGATTCTTGTGTTTATGAAGACACCAATAATTTGTTACTTGACTTGTCATTAGATCACCCTGGGAAATGTTTTGAGTTACTTTACTTTTGTAGTTCGCTGGCTTTTTTAACAGAACATGCCAGTACTTGAACAGTGACGCTTACAGAATTTGTTTCTCCTATTTCTCTAACAACAAAAGCTATAGTGAAAGGTATCATAACCTCATTTCACACTGATAAAAAATGCACAGAATGTCCCACTGTGGTATTTCACAACTTAAACAAACAAGAAAGCACAGTGAGTACACACAGAACCTTACCATGAACTTAAATAACAGCAATTTTACAGGTATACCATCACAGTGATAAGAATGGAATAAAGAATAAACAAAATATTTTAAATGTACTTTCTTGTTCAATATTTCATAGGGAAAAGTCAGAAGGAAGGTAGATCCAGGCCACAGACCTTTGTTGAGCAGTTTGTAGCAACAGAGCAGAAAATACAAACAACAAAGAACATTAGCAACAAAACAAAACAAAAAAAAGAAAAAATGTCCAGATGTATAAAACCAGTAGGATGAAAAGTCAAAATGCCAGACTTGTAATAATACATCACATAAAGGGCATGCTTTGAGTTCATACTGAGTAACTGAGCAGTTTTTACTCATTTACGTGTGAACAGCTGGATACTCAGAATTTTACTGTAAAACAAAAAAACCCTCAACAAACCAACAGGGGATTCAAAAGTTATTGCTGATTTTGGGCACATATATTAAAATGCCTCTACCTGATTTTCAAAGAGCACGTTATTTCTATAGGAAAAAGGAAAAAAGGGGAGGAAAAGATACACAATTTAATATGCCTACTTGAGTTTCCACATGTCAGAGTGCCTTAATTCTTGGTCTTTTTTCCAACCTAAGGATGACTTCCTGGCATTTATTTTTTAAAAAAAGATTGTTGAAGGAAACTTTCTTAAATTTTATATTGGAATAGCAACAAATTGATTTTTGGCTGGTAAAGTAACACGTAACTAGAAATTCCCAGGAAAGAAATGTTCAGATTATGGGGGTCTATACTAATTCAAGTCTTTTTGCAAGACTACACCTAAACGGTAATGAATAAAAAAACCCCTAATTTAACAGTATAGCTTCCTAGGTACAAAATCAGGGACTTGGTTTCACAGCACAAGCAAATTGCAATAATCACTCTCTTACCAGCAAGACAACTTTAGGCTGTAGGAATAAAATGATTCTGAGATGTGGACCTAAGGACATTATCCAGATTGATCAAAGTACCTAAGCTTTATTCTCATGGTATATTGCAGTCCAAAGGGATAAGAACATTGCTTTATCCCAGATATCAGTCTAAGTACTAATACTCCCAATTAACAAAGTTTAGAGAATCTGAAAAATGTATATAAAACAGTGCATGTACATATATGAACACTACTTCATTTCAGTTTACAAAGCTGTGGTCTGCATAGATGAGGATAATCTGCTTTCCTACATTTTTTGTCTCACTTTGATTGTTATCCAACAGTTGAAGGCAGGAAAAAGGTTCATTTGAAAAGTATGTCAGTAGGAAGGAATGCAAATGTACAAGTCATCTGAATACACCTACTTTCAACAGCTAAGCATGACAAAATAATGTCTGAGACACAGTAATTCTACAGGTGATATCACACTATTAATTGCTACATTTCAATTGAAATAGTGATTTTCTGTCTAGTACTACAATTGTACATCAAGTGATAACTAGCTGCAAATGCTGGAAGGATTTTCTCTGTTAATTACATTTTTTTTTAAAAAAAAAAGGAAATTAAATTTATCAGCCAATGACTGCAGCATCAGAATTATTCTAGGAATCATACATAGGACCAAGCGACAGCATTTAGTCCATGGCTATAGTGAAATATTTGGATATGGAGTAACTGCAGTTGTCTTATATGGCAGCAAAAGTCCCTAAAAAAATTATGAATAGAGAAAAGAAACCAGCTTAGACTTCTACCAGAAATAATCTTTTTCTTACTAACGTAATCCTGGATTTTCAAAAAATTTTCTGAGGGTTATGGGCTAGAAAACCTACTGAATAGGAACCAAGTACCTAACTGCCATCTGCCATGGTTCCTTAAAATTAAAGGAAAAAATTATTTGGAACATTTCCTTAATTCCCTGCCCACTCATCCACCCACCCCCTGCTCCTGAATGACTCAGGAATTAGTTCTCCTGAATCCCAGACACTTAAACATATACATGTCTCCTCGTCCAGCTTTCTCCCTCCACCCCATCTCTGTAGGGATCGCAAATGAAGTTGGCCTAGATTTCCTCTGGATCTGAACAGTGTTCCTCCTACAAAGGCAGGCAGTGCTATTGTTATATTTAGTACCACAGACTGATCAAAGTGACTCAAGGAAATTTTGGTCATGCACTGAGCTCCTTCAGATTCCAGTGGGGAATGTTCAAACTCCGTGCCAGGGTGCTGCATTTTCATGTCGAAGGTGCATTGCTACATTTTACAAGTGGTCCAAATAAACGTTTGTTTCTGTTTTTCTTATTAAAAACCAAAGAACTTGTATTCGGGTTGCAATTTTGTTTCAGTAACCTATCACAACTGAAAAATAAAGATAACTCCTGTTGAAAACATGTATCACTGGAAAAGCTAACCTCTAAGAAACACCAAAGTTTCAGCAAAGCTCTTCCTAACGAAAACTCTCAGCTTTTAACCTCTAAATATATGAAACTTAATGCAATACATCTCTGGCTACACTTCTTCAGGTAAAGTGTGAAACTCAGTTGCCATGACAACAAGAAAATACTTTTCTACTGATAAAATCGATTTTGATCCTTGCAGTGTTAGGAACTGAAGGCATATGTTTAGGGGCACAATTCTGAACTGGGTGAGAACTATGGAAGAAAAACCTTACAGAAGTATAAAGTCTAATTAGTAGCATTTTAAAAGTTATTAATTATATTGTAAGACTTCCATGTAGTTTTTTAGCTGAAGTACATAGCATTTAAGCACATAAAATTTATTATCTATTACAGACAAGTCAATTATTCTGTCTTTGACTTCATATTTGCTTTATGAATTTATAATATAAATGCAGGGAGAAAGTAATTGTTCAATAGGCCAAAACAAGAAAGTTCTTAAAATCTACATGTTTGGTATAAACCACTTAATATTTCTTTAAGGCATTTTGTAATAAAACAGACCACTCCAATGCTATTTCATAGTGTATTTTTAGAGCATATTTTTGTTGCTATTGCGCAACAGTAGCAGTTACTGTCTGTTGCAAGAAACTTCCCTCATAGTAATGTCAGCTCACTCAAACCATATGTAGAATACATAAAGAATCATCAAGTGAAGATGTTTTCCCCTATAATTATAACATCTTTGAAATGAAAGAAGAAATGCACCAAGAACATGGCAAGTTCTATTTCCCCATATGCCACTTGAAGAATTATGGTGCCAACCATGAATGAATTAGAAAGTTTATATTTTTGGTCCGGAATTTTTGAAGAAAAGTACACAGCTAAGTACCTTAGTATGTTTTTAATATCTGTGCAAGAAAGATAAATAGAAAGCTTACTTAGAGATTACTTGTGGTACGGTACTTTATTTTTAAAATTATGTAAACTTTTTCAACAACACTTTTTGTTAGCAGCTCCCAAAAAACCTCTAAAATATAGTCTTCATCATGCAAATGGTGCCTTAGAAATAAGAAATAAAACCGCTGACATTTTAAAATATTTGATTGGTGTGTGCACTGAGTTAGTATTGTAAGTTCATGAGATCAACGCTTCTGTGGGCTGATCTTCACATACAATTTCTCAAAGCGTGGACACTCATGAATGAAATACAGATATAAGTATATCACAAAATTAAGCCTCTTAAAGTAATTCTGGTGTTCAACAAATATTTATTATTATCTTGTGGAGGATGATGATGATAACAGCATTATAAGACTTGTGGGAACTTTCTAATCAGCAGAAATTGAATGTCCATCAACATGATAGTCAACAGTATATTTCCTTTTCACCTCAGAGACAAGTTTTTTACAGAGAATTACACATAAGTTACACATAAGAGCAATGGGAAATAAGGGGCCAGAACACTGTTCTTTTTATTCATCGTTGTTACGCTGTTAATCAGTATGCTGTGTTCTGGATACTGTGTTTCAAGAAAAGTTAATTTGGGATGAAAACTAGAAAAAAACCAAGTCTAATATAGAATTTGTATTACATATATACACAATATAATAGATATATAATATATAAAAATATATAATTATTGGCCTGAAGTATTACAGCCTTGACCACTTTAGGCCAAACTGTAGTTGAACTAGTAACCCTTCTGTGATCTAAATCAGCCTATCCGAAACACAGTTTTTAGATGTGTTTACTAAAACTGGTCTGATATACAAAGCTAATTTGGTGTGAGCAACATTTCCTCATTTCTTTTGCTTAGATACACAAGTTATGTCATGAAGGATAATACCATATACTAGGAAGACATTTGCTAAACATATGGCAATGATACACTAGTATCATGCTAGGAAGGTCTGCAGAAATATCTTAGCAGCCCTGAAGAAGCCACTTTGTCTTGGAAGGAATCAGTTAAAGTCTTTCTGCATTTGTTCCAGGGTGCTGTAATATGCCAGCTGAAATTGCATTTTGTCATTGTTAGGAAAGAGGGAGAAATAAATTATTACCTTCTCTACTCAGTCTTAACGTTCTGATAACTACCCAAATGAAAAAGCAGGCGTGTCTGACTTAGATTTGAAAAAAAAAAAAAAAAAAAAAAAAAAAAAAAAAAAAGAATTATATCTATTGGAGAAAATGCATTGTTTTGCTGAGTGTAATCTGAAATAAATCTTTATACTATTGTTAATGTTCTGCACAGAGACCACACTTGAAGCTAATCTGCAAAGAAGACCAATTGTAACCACATTAGAGTGAAGAGCTTTTTTTTTGTTGCACTTTATTATTTTTCCATAGGGGACCACAACAGAACATGGCTGGAAAAAATCACAAAACTGACGAAAGACACAGCTGCCATTCTCACAGTCTGCGTTCTGCATCTAGGGTGACTGAAGTGAGGCAGAACGATGACAGGAAGTCATCGTTGATGTATTATGACTGTAATATACATTCCCTATTCTTGTAAATGGGAACAAGAATTAAGTCACAAATGAAAGCTGCTAAGGCATTCTCCCAACAAAGTTTTTTATCATTTCAAAATGTATTTGGCAAAACCCATCCTCTCTGGAAAGTACTGGGGTTTCTCTTGACAAATGTTTTTTAGATCCGAGATGAGGTTTAGGTTTAAAAATAAGGGAGATGGGCAGGAGACACAAAAAATGCTAGGGAGAGCAAGTACGTAAGAGCCCAGGGATCCCACAAGCTCATATGGTCATATGGAATAGTGAAGCAACCAGACTTGAACCCAGCAGTCTCACACCCCAGAAGTTTAGCTTGGCCACTGTCCTCCAGAGGAAACTATCTTTATCAGATGCTGGATATATAACTGCCCAAAGTGAAACAACTAAAACTAAATGGTAAAAGTTTACCCAAATGTAATCAATAGTCCAGACCTCTGCAGAGCATGAAAAAAAAAAAAAAGTTTCAAGGTTTTGCTCCCAGTCGGAATGTCTGACACTTTTCCCTTTCTAACTTCAAGTGCAAATTTCATAAACTAGACAAGTCTTTATCAGCAAGGGACTCAAAAACTTATGAAAAAGAGATTGGAAGGTTATAACAAAATGCATATATTAGAGCCATGAAGGGTTGTAATTAAGTAACTTCCTACAGGTTTTTAAGTCTGGTTACTTCAAAGGCATCTACACCTTCCTACAAATCTCCCATCCAAAACATAGCACCTCCAAGTGAACACTTGAGGCTATCTTTACTATGCTGATGTAAGCTATGAGGATGTAAGCTTTCACAGGAAAACAACAGAAAACTTTGCTTAAATAAAACCACACTCAGACTGGTAACTTCTAATTGTCAAAAAAGTTCTGAAAAAGAGAAGAGAAACAGTAACTGGCTTAATCATGATATCAAAGGCTTTAAGAAAATGATTGCAAACAGAGTTGCTGATCTATTTTTTTTTTCTTACAATAGAAGAACAGAGAGATTGGCAAACAAATTATGAAGAAAAATATATATAAATAAAACTAACTGCTTTTTCCCTATAAAAAATGTTTATTATGAATGGTGAATTTTGTAAGAGAAATGGTTTGTTTTGGTTTTTAGAAACATTGTAACTTTGCAAGTCAGACAATATACTTAGTGACTTCACTTCATTAAGCCTGAAGCACAATGTCAATCGTTAATTTTAAGGGTCAAAGTGGCGATTTTCTCCTCCTCTTCATCAGCACACAACTGAGCTGGCATTTTGTAAATGTTCATCATGATACTTTCCAAAAGTCTTTCATACTGAAGGCTCAACAGCTGGCATGATTTTTCTGTGTGTTTCACCATCTTGATATTAGCATATTATTACTATACATTTTGCCTTCCACCTAACAAGAAACTAGCAAATTTCTTTTACTATGTCTCATAATAGCAGCTACTACTTTTGCCTCAGGGGAAGCACGGACTAAAACAAAGATAATGCTACTGTCTAACAAAGGTCACCCAAACCATCTTCTGTACCAGAAAGCCACTGTCATCACTGAGAAAGCAGGGAAAAGATAAGAAACATCACACAGAACAATAGAGAAAGAAACCAAATGAATATGACTTTCAAAGTCCGCCACAGCCTTGCTGGAGAGTGTTCTATATTGCAGCTGATACACCATGCAGTGAATAATCCTGGAAGGGAAAAAGATCAAAGCTTCAGCTGATAGCTGAAGGAAGACAGGATCATGCCCTACATAACTGTAGTTGTCTGCTCCAGAACCACTTACGTCAATTAACAACGTAATAATGTAATTTTCTTTTTACATATTGTGGAAACAAATTCTATACTACAGTTGTCTTAAAATAGCAACAAAGCCCCAGATTTATGCAGTTATATGGCTGTAAATAATGCAGTTTTCTCACTGTCCAGAGAGTTCACTGTATGAAAATGATCCTATTGAGTTCATTGGTAAGTGCCACCAGTGAATATTTTCTGCAAGATGGGCTTCAGCTGTCTCTTACTGATTTTTTTTCTGCTTGCCATTCAGAAAAATGTCACCCCTTTAACTAGAAGCTGCTGGTCCCAAACTGGTAGAAGAGGCTCCCAAGCGTAGGAAATTAAATGACAGCAGGGTAAGAGGCACACGCTGATATCAAAGGCCCTGGTGGTACAAGTACAAACCATAAATGGCCAGTTACAGAGCACTAAAGGGAAGTGCTGACTCTAAGTGGTTATCAAGGGAATAAAGAACATGTACCCAACATATGCAAAACATTTTGCATATGGCAAAAATACATAGGAAACTACAATAAGACAGTTTCAGTCTCTAAAAGAACAAGAGACAAGAAAGAACACCAAGAGGACTTCTCCAGTATCTCCACCCCAGTTAAGGATGCTGCATCTTAGCAGTCCTGCTACTGATATGCACCAGGTTCTCCCTTACTTTTGTCTCTTTGAAAAGAGACAAAGCATTATTTTTTTTTCATTTTGCCATTCATCACGTTTTGCTTACGATGACTTAGAAATCATATTCTATTGCAAAACTGGATTAAGTAAATTACAGTTTTGAAGAGCAGTGTGTGTGCATGTCCTGTGTATAGGTGAGCACTGACAGTGCAGCACAGAAACACAGAAGAAATGGGAAGAAGTGTAGGGGCAAATGTCCCTCTGAGATCACTTGGAACACTATGCTATTTGAGATGGACTTTTTCTTCATATCTGCTTGGTTCCCTGCTTCTCAAACTCTTCCTCCAAAGCCTATTGTTTCCTAAGAAACAGGTAAACACACCTTTCATGGTAAACAGACACTTTTGCCAGTCACAGACATTGCAAAACTCTAGAAATGTGCAGGATGGTCTTATCTTACAGTTTAACACAAAAATTCCTATTCTAAGGAAGAAGTAAAAAAATCTTTGCTGATGCAAACCGGCAGTTCACTTCCATTCAAATGACGACATACTAGTTTATACCAACATGGTTTTATATTTTAATCTTCTAAATCAAGAAAATAATTTTTCTACTGCATCACTAGCTGCCTTATTGGTAGCTTTAGCCAATGAACAATAAGGACATTTTATCATTGAAAACTGTTAGAAATTTATTAGGTACCTTCAATAGCAGAAATGAGAAAAAGCTCAATTCCTTCACAGTTTTAACACTGAAGTGATCTAAAATAAACAGATCACAGCTGACCCTCACTTTTAAATTCAAAGTGAATTATTCTTTACTTTTGCACTAAAAATATACTCCTTTGCAGATAGAGTTGTGATAGATTTTTTCAGGTAGAAGGATTCTATTGCCATGACTCATCAGCAAGTGGTGTAAGGGGCTAGTTTTAGTTTTCTTGATTAGATCTCTCTTTTTTTTAAACCTGCTTTTATCTAGAATCTGTGCAGGAGCTGAAGTGATATTTGCTTGCTATTTGTTTAAAGTATGAATAATAAGGCCTATATCACTTTCAAGACTGAGGTCATCTCAAAGAAGAATGACTTCAAAGGGAGTGAGTGCCTAAAGTATTTACAAAATCTAGGTCTGAGTTGATAGGGACCAACTACGTTTCTGCCTCCCATCTGTACGTGAAGTGTCATCATTGTGCTAATAAAGGGAATAGAAAACAGATTCCGGTTTTCCCATTAAGTACACTAAGATTACCCTTGATATTGTCATTTTCTTCTTTTCAAAAATTCAATTTTAAATAATAAACAAGTAAGATAAAAATTACAGCTATTGACATTCAGTAAGGTTTTCTTTCCTCTAATCATGAATATGACATTGATTATGTGTCATTAAATTAATGACCTGCATCTGCTCACAAACATATACACACACACAATCTGAAAATTCCTTAGATTAGCAAGGATTAGCAGTAAAACATCAACAAAAGATTTCTTGGGTCACTATATGTAGAGCTGTCCAACATTAGAGAGGAACACTAGCTGAGCATTACATGGAAAAGGTCTTTCTAGCCCCTTTATTCTATCCTTGAGAAATACTGTTGAGCCTGGCCTCAATTTCTTTTATAGCTTCAGATAAAAATTCAGAATTGAAAAAAATCTCTTCATCCTTTTATGCCCATTCAGGACCAAAACAAACCAACCCCAAAACACCCAAACAAACAAACAGGAAAAAAAACCAAAAACCAAACAAAAATCCCCACTGGATTGTTTTTCAGTGCTCACTAAAATATGATAACATGGGACTACAGAAATCTTCCATTTGCAAAAATACTGATGAAAGTTCCTCTTCAGTATCCCATCTTTATTTTTCTAATCCAACTTTAAAATTCATTGACACAAATGCTTATTTGGGTCATGGTTTTCATTAAGCAATATAAGTAAACATTTTTAATAATATTCCTCCAGAAATTTCTATCTAACATTCCATGGAAGAGGTATTTCACACCCATTGGTAAATGAGAATAGATAAATCAAGTCAAAATGTTTATGGACACTTAATAAGTCAAGAAACAAGTACAATAAAATGCACACAATCACTATCTGCAGGAGTCAAAATTGCATCAGGCAGAGTTCCCAGACTCATAGAGCTTCCTTAGAGGTTTGCCTGGGTGACTCTAAGACAAAAGGTTTGTGGTGCCTGCAACTGCTGACATTATATGTTATTAGATATGGTGTTTTAAAAAAGTTTGAGGAACACAGATTATCCTTTTAATGAGAAAAGAAACATAAAAGTGCCTCAAAGTAGAGAGATCAGTTAAGAATAATAGAAAACCACTGACTCTGAATTCAGAGTTTTAAAGGGTGATCTGAAAATAAAAGAGCAGAAGGACTCCTTTTTGTCCCTTCTGTTTGTTAGCCATTTTCCATCTTGAATTCCTTCCACTGTAGCAACAGCTTTTTGATTGAAGCATGCTGGAGTTGTAAAGATATTATAAATACTGTGTATGAAACATATATCAGAAAAGATGTCCTTGACAATAGCTTCCAAATCAGACTGAATGGAAAAAATGTGTTACTCCAGGGGAAAAAAACAATGCCTAAAACTAAATCTTAGTAAAACAAGAATAAACACCAATAACTATTTTAACAGGCAAACTCTACACTGTGAAGACGTCTGGCACAATTCCTGAATGACATTACTGAAGGATGCACGCCTTGGTGTTGAAGCTGTCTTGAAGCTAATGAAGACAGATCAGCATCCACTCTGTGCACAAAAATAAGAGAGTCAGCTTACTCAGTTGGCTACCATGAAGTGAGCTTGCCACAAAGAAAACTTTGAAAGAGGAGATTATGGAATGAGAATATGCAGGAGGTAGGAAAAGAAGAGACTGTCTGATGAAGTTCAAAAAGTTTGTGCAATCATGTAGCATAAGGCTGGCTGTTGCCATTCTTTTAAAATCAATAATTTTCCTGCTTCTTGATGTTCTCACTACCAAAATAAAAACCCCAAACCGCTAGACATTTGCTGGTAAAATATCTATTACTGCTGGTATTACAACTTCTGCTGAACTTTCCATTGCTTGTCTTTAATTTTCCTGCTCTGTCACATGCCAATACATGCAAAAAAATCACATCCAAACTCCCAACAAGTCTCTCCAGTAAACACGGAAAATAGACCTCTCTACACCTTTCATAGGAGAAACTTGCTTTTTTAAATTGAGGCTACACTGTGCTTCATGGCAGGCTAGCACACATTGTGGTGTGACACCCACGAAGAAAACACAGGTTGTGCTTCGTGTCCCTTCCTCTCCTGCTGTTCCAGTTTTACAAGCTGCATTTCCCTGCTAGACTGCATGAAAAGACCACCAAAGCATCTGTATGAGGTTACAGCCACTGGACAGGAGACCTGTGAAACAAAAGAACAAAATTATGGGCAGAGTGAGTGTAGAAAGGGAACTGTAGCTATGAACAACATTGTTGTCTTACACACTTTTCACTTGGACCATTCCACATCTCCAAAGATTGCTAGATATATGCAAAGAGAAACTGCTTGTGGTACAACTAGATTGTTTCCAATGACTACTCAGAAAGACTAAAAAAAGATTCTTCCTTACTTGATTTCTCCTTTTATGTCCCCTCAAATATATTCCTTAGCTAAACTAATTTAATAGAGATATGCTTTCTTTGGCCTCCACACTAAGCAAAGATTTATTCCTTATTTTATGCTGTCAGAATGGTTTTGTTGACCTCCATGAATAAACTGCTTTCATGATTGAAACTAGTCGGCTAACACAGACCAATGGATACAGCCACAATCACCAAACTAGCCAGACCTTTTGCCTTACAGGTTGCTTACTCAAGA
Organism: Falco naumanni; assembly: GCF_017639655.2. Classification (NCBI taxonomy): domain Eukaryota; kingdom Metazoa; phylum Chordata; class Aves; order Falconiformes; family Falconidae; genus Falco; species Falco naumanni. The sequence continues at coordinate 24,537,645 of NC_054057.1, read as the reverse complement.
AGATGAGAGTAGTTCTGCCTGCACAAGAAATTCTGTCTTGAGGATGGTTCAGGTTTCAAGCTAAAGTTAATAATGTATTTCCTAGGGTAGTCATGTTGTCACTCTGTTCTTTCTCTGTCAAGCCTATATTTATTGCCCTACAAGCATAGGCCAATTCCATTTCTGGTATCTCTGAGGACACAATTTCAGCTATAAGGCCTTACTCTTTCACCCATTGAGAACTTTTTCAGTGCTCCTACATTTTGACCAAGATCCTGATATAAACACTCATATATGGAGACAACTCATTATTTCCTTCTTTCACAAGAAGAACTTGACATAGCACAACCACAGAGAGACTGAAGAAATACTTGAAACAGCTATCAAAAAGAGAAACAAGCCCAAAGAGCTATCTGCACCTTAAAGATGTTGCAACTAACCCAGATCACTCTCTTCTCTATCACCAGAAGTACAGTTCTCTTTAGGCAACAAAACCTATCTGCCAGGCAACTGTTAAGGTTTATAAAATTTGCCTGGGTCTGATTAAGGGTGTGCCTAGAAGATTGGGACACAAAAAGAAAAAATAAAAACAAAACTTCAAACCTACTCTGGGAAAACTGCCAGGAAAGAGAATTCAGTGTATGGCATAGCTCCAAGTGAGAAGACTGAAAACCTCTAATTCCAAAGAAGGATGGGGGCAGGGACAGAGGGGACTGATTAATAAGAGCAGTTTAGACTGCACAAGGGGAATATTAGGTTTAACAAATTCTCAATTCTTAGAAAAAGATTAAGAAATTAGATAGGTACCATGTCTTTAAAGTTGCATCAGTCAGTCATTATATCCCTTAGAAGTCAGAGATTACGTTAATCCTATCTGAGAGCTAAAGAATTAACAAGCACAAATTCAAGAGATACCATCTTAAGATATATTTCTCTTTGTTATAAAAAGAACCATGAGAAAGCTCTTTGATAAATCTATGTTCATCCACACTATTTAATGCATCAATTGTGTTGTATCGGTATTGCTATGGATGCAATTCTGTAGTGCCTCTTGGAAGAACAGAGTGAAAAGGCACTCTATCCATGCTTACGAAGACAAATTTTGCCACAGCTGTACCGCAAATTTTCCCTAGCAGCAAGGCAATAATTCATTTTCTTTTCTCTTTGCTTTAAGTAATTTAAATTTGTTGGTGGGTTTTTTAACTCATTTTGTCTGCAGTTGGTTATTTTACAGGTTTACATTTATTTTCTTTAAACTATTAGGCTAAAAAAAAAAAGTTTGAATTGTTGTTCAGTTGTCATTTCCTATTTTACTCCAGTCATATTCATGGCAATTTGGTTCATACCTTAGGAGAACTTTCTGCCCAGAACACCAACTTTTACACATGTCTTTGGAAGACATTTCAATGTAATGGTTAATTTAGTTCCTTTGCATTTCAAATTGCTAAGGGAACCGAATACCTCTAGAACCTACTAAATTGATCAGTAATTATTATAGTGAAAGAAGAAGAGCCAGAGCTTTACAAAACATGGGTCTGCTTTATAAGCAAATGGGCTAAGTCATAACATTAATTTTCCAGAAACAGAAATACATTTTTGATAGTCACTCAAGTAACTGAAGCTACAACCAAGTGTTCTTCATATTCTTTTAAGAGTCTATCCCACTTGCAGTCACTACAGCCAATGGTTGAACTAGTCAGACTGTAAGCATAGGATTTACAGGTTAAAAAGAGAAAGTTTGAAAAGAAAACAGGTGGAGATGGTCATAACTGCAGCCCCTCAAAAGCAAGAGAACTCACCTGTTGAGATCTGGTACATTAATGTAAAGGTCTCTGGGATGGACTAACATAAATTCAAATGATAGAACTAAATAAAGAATACTTCATTCTTAGGAAATATCAAAGCAACACAGACTTATAAATTAAAACAAACAAACTCTAGATACAATTGATTATATCCTCCCAATTTTTATAGTATACTTGATGAAAGTATTTCCCTCAAGTGTAACTAGTAAAGACATCCCCAGGATGATGTGAAATGATCAGTTCAAAGAGTAAGACTCCATGTATCCTAAGAAGCTGGCTTAATTCTCTATTTGAAATAAAAATCTATGAGTGTGAGCTTTCATCAAATAATTAAGAATTGAAAGAAATAATAGATTAAGACGGATAAAAGGAAAGTTAGACCAGGGACCCATTCCCATAAATATTTATAGTGAGAAGAGAATAAAAACTACCTTATTTTTAAAACCAAGAGAAAAGTTACATATTTCCTTATTCACTATCCCAGTTTTCCTTCAATGCTGGGGTTTTCAAATCCTGAATTCTGGTCATATAGAATTAGAGAAGTCAGATTGCACTGCACAGTGTGGATCAAGGATCAAAAGCACAGTAAGTAGATGGAGTCTCATATTCTGTGTAAGACCTGGAATAACGTTTGTATAACACCAGACAACACTGAGGATATGTATGAATGTGCATTCTTCTGACACTCTTGCTCCCTTTTTGTCATAAAAAATAGCTATTATTTAAGAATGGTGTCAGAAAAGAAGTATTCTTTTTTACACTTGGTTTAAGTTTCAAAATTTAAGCTTTTTTCTTCAGCTGTATTATCAGAACACTACCAAGAATATTTTCTATAATATCCTGCAACTGTTCTTCTTACTCTCCAATACTTTTTTTAGAGATCTTTTTTAATATATAAACTGAATTTATCAGAATAGTTAATCAACATAATTATTTCCTATTGATTATTCAATTTGGCTAAGATAATTTCATCAACTAGAAAATTCAAAACAAAAAATATCTACTCAATTTTAATTGCATCAATATGTTGTTCATTTAGTCAAGTTATTACGAAACTTCACTTGCTCATCAGTCATCCTTATTCACTTAAGAGTCAGAAACTGCAGATCTTCACATACTAGATTTCCATGTTTCCGTTAGCATATAGGACATTTAAAGATTAAATACCAGTTACAAAAGAAATATAAATTACTGGCTTTTCAAAAGTGCCACTGAATCTGGTTTATTAAAAAATGAAGAAAAAAATCCATTTGACATCTTTTGTCTTTCACAACTTGGGCAAGATGGAAGGAAAGCTACTTGAAGCTAATTGTCCAGACCAAGAACTAGACTTCAGTGTTGCCAAGACGAACCTCCCAAGCCCTTGTGCAATATGCGAGGAAGAACAGAGCATTCCTAGAGTAAGATTCATTACAGTCAGCATACTGGGTACTCAATGTAAAATGTGGAAGCACAATCTAGATCTTAAGTCCTAATGTTTTTCTCTCTCAGATTCAAGTTAGAGCCTCACTGTATCTCCTGGAGTCAGTTGCTTAAAACTGTGAGCTAGCTCTCTTACATCCAATCCGATAAATGAGTGACAGAGATATATTAACCAAGGATACCAATTCACTCTACTCACCCACACACTCTCACTCGTGTACCCACTCACTCTAGTCTCTCTTCTCCAATTACCACCAAATACAAATTGCACAAAACCTCAGAAACAGGGACCAGCACCTATTTCCCATACATAAAGACCTAAATCTATCTACCAGTATATAAAGGGAGCTTGTAAGAAAGACAAGAAAAGACTTTGTGTGAATGCCTGTAGTGACAGGACACAGCTCAATAGTTTTAAACTGAGAGAAAGTAGCTTTAGATTGGACACAAAGAAGACATTTTTTATTATAAGGGTGGTGAGACACTGGAACAGGTTGCCTAGAGATGTGGATGTGCCACCACAGACGTGTTAAAGGTCAATTTTGATGGGGCTTTGAGCAATCTGATCTAGGGAAAGATGTCCCTGCCCATGGCAGGGGGTTTGGCTAGATGATCTTTGAAGGTGCCTTCCAACCCAAACCATTCTATGATGCTATACCAGCTGAATGACCTGACTAGGGGCTCCAAGATGTCATCTTGTATATGACAACTCTTAGTAGACTAAGAAAACATTAACTCTTCTCTTCAAGGTATGACTTGCAAAAGAGTAGAAAATTTACCTGCTGCTTGAGACAGGGGTTCTTGAACAGAATTACTTTTTTTTTTTCTGTATTTACTTAATTTTTGTCCCTCTTTTTTTACTCTAACCAAACACATATTATCAAAAACTAATGCAGCACCCACCTCCTGCAACTGTGTTTTTACACTGTAGTGAATAAAGCTGTTGTGTTTTGTGCTGATCCCAGGGTTAACATGACTTCAGAAACTGAGAACACAGTTGCCATATTAGACTTTCAGAGAATCTAAGTGGGAGATTCCACATCTCCTGCAAGGTCTTAAACACAATGTGTGTTCTTAGTCCTGCTCAGGTGGCAGTTCTGCATACATCCAGACAGGGCTGTAGGCCCACCGAGCACTTTAACAGGAAAAGCTTACGTGTCCATGGACCTCAAAGTACTGAAGTTCTGGAGGTGGTTTAAATAGAACATTAAACAACCAACAATTCTGAACATGAACACCAACATTAAATTATACCTCATATTCACATTATCAGCAAGTTTATTTAAAGATTTGAACCCTGAGAATCAAATTCTTCTCATAGCCCAGTTGCTATTTTATTTCTATATCTGAGGCTCATGGATAAGGCAACACCTCCTTTTTCTTCTTAGTAGACTATTCATTTCATTCTGTGTGTCATCTCCTGACTGCACTCCTCCTCTCCTGTCTCTAAGAAAAAAAAATAAATGCTACTGATTTCAGAAGTCTTCCAAAAATACTGTTAAGCAAATTTCTAACATCTGAACTAGTTATGAAATGCCAAAAACTCTCCACAAAAATTTTATCAACTTACTTTTAACTGTTAAACTCTAAAAACTATTTATAAAAACTGTGTACTGACTGATGAAATAGAAAAGAAACAGGAAAACCCACATATTTATAGAAACTATTTTCAAAGTTCTGTAACTTTATGACATAATGTATTTTTTTTACACCAGAAATACAACTAACCTAGTCAGCAAACAGCAAAAGCACTACAGATTTAATCACCTTGAAGACAAAAACTATTTTAATTAATAAAAGCATATAATTAACAGATTAACACTGTATTAAATGAAAAGTATGCTAGCATACCTTGAGTTTGTTGTGTAAATCTGTCCCTTTCACCTAGATCACCTTGTCAACTAGATCCTTCCTTTTCTCCACTCTTGGTTCTTCCCCTAAACATCCCACATTAAGTCCTGTGCAATCCCAAAATGTTCTTCCCCTGCATTCCATAATGTGCCCCACACCTCTAGGCAATCCCTGTGAGTCCAAGAGGTGCTCCAGTACTGATTCATGGTGATGGGTGTCATATTTGGACCTGTGGATGACAGTGTCTTGGGACAGCTGCAGTTTTGGTTTCCACCCATCTTTGTGCCCCTGTGCTCCTCTGTACTTGTGGTGATGGGTCCTGTGGTGGGCCTAGGAGCAGCAGGGCCAGGGTATGTTTTAGGCTGCCCTAACTTGTCCTTGTGTCTCTGTGCTCCTTTGAAGGTGTGCAGATGAGCTTCTATCGCATAACCTGCCATTTGCCTCCTATGGTGAGATTCTGCACCTGAATTCATAAGGAAAGATAACCTTGACCTTCAGTTCTGTTGTTTCCACAATTTCTGAGTTAATTGCTTGGAGAATAACAAAGCCATTTTACTACTCTTGGTGACCAAATTTCATCCCAACCCAAAACCATCTCTACCAGTGCCTCTGTGATGAGCCAGTAGCACCCTGGAAAAGGATTCGTCACTTCTTAATTTACACATATGAATCATATTATCATTCTATTCATGCACTTCTCTCCCAGCTCTTTCTGTTTTGAAATTATTTCCAGATGTCACAGCCATTAGCATTTGGTTTGAAATACTACCTGTAGAAACACGTGACTTGCAGGCAATAACATTTTGATAGTCTCTCATCACCATTAACCTCGTTCACTTTATTTCTGCTGAACATTCATGTTAATTTTTCTCCTCTCCCAGAGGACATCACAACAAGCTGAGCTTTGCTGTGATTTTTTTGCCCTTGGCAGAACTCCAGCTTCCACCACAGGGACTCTCCATCCTTACTCTGCTTCTTCCTTTGGTGTAACCTACTGCCGTCAACTACGTACTGTCAGCAGGATCTAGGAATCATTTAACCTGCCCCAAATCATAATCTAATGTTTCATTTTCTACTACATAGCAAAGAAAGCAATCTTATTTTCAGTCAGCACAGAACCAGGAACGATGTGGTGAAATGATGAAATGGAAATTCATAGTTCTGAAAACTGTAGTTTTCCTTTACAAATAAAACTACTCTGTATTTACAGTTACTGCAGCCCACTGATTTAGAAGAACTTCAGTAGAGAGATTTAAATGACACCTTCTCTTTATGATCCTCCTTTCCATACACCACCACAGACATTCTGCAAATCATCATTCTCTGCTCTTATATTATTTGCTGGCTACGGTCTAGAAAGAAACACAAATTTATATTGTGATATTGCAAGGAGTCATTGTGTGTATTATGCTATGGGTAGGAAGAGAGGAAATAGTTGTTAGATAGATTGGGAGGGGGGGTGTAAGAGTAAAAATTGCCATTTTTTTCTTTTAAAGTGGAAAGACCTAATACATATAACTTGCTTTAGCAATTATCTGAAATACACATCTTTTAAAATTAAGTCTCTTGTGAGTTGTGATACCTAAGAGCAAATTTAAAGAACTTCAATTCTTGGAGTGTTGTGCTCAGATCACATGAGGGATGGCTGTACATGTCTATTTATACAAAAATTCAACACTAGCAACCTCTGCTGGGTTTTCTAGGTGTTACAATGTTCACATGTAAGTTTGTTCAGGCTCAACGTAATGCCACACTGAATACAGGATGGCAGAGCAACTAGTGCCTTACACTACTTTTATATTACGTACTGACAAGCATCTGCAATTAGTAATAGCTTTACTCCTCTTGTGTGCATATCCATGGGCAGGCGAGACTGGCTTAATTGTTATGTAGACAGGAGATTACTGAATAACAAAAATGCATGCACAGTAGAATAGATTTTGTTTCCTCTCCTGAGCCTAAAACTATATTAAATGAACAAAACATTTGCTACTGTGTAAATCTCAAACTTTCTTTAACCTTCGTTATTCCATGTTATTGTTTCTACCATTGCCTTCAGCCAATTTTTTAAAAGTTGGTTAATAGGAACCTCTATTCAGAAAGCCTATTGAACAACATGAACAATGCAGTCTTTTTCATGCATCACAAAGCAAACATTGCAAGCACTGTTGGCCCTCACCATATGTATGGTGGCAATACCATTCAACAAAGCTGAGAGCTTAGGTAAAGCAGAATGACATCACTGAGTCAGAAAGCAGCAAGGGGTAAGTAAAAAAGACACGTTCCTAAAGGACGATTAGCCATTAAAAGGGCTTGAGAAAATATGGCTAGGAAAAAGTGCTGAGCAGTCAGGTTTACACATTCAGCTTCTTTTCATCAGCCTTTCTACAGCAGAGAAAAAAGTATGAGCTACTAAAGGAGGAGGGTTCTGCATTCAATTTCAGACTAATTAAAAGGCATGGCTGACTGTTGACTAAGGCTTAACTATGGAAGACACAGAGAATAGATTGAGGCATTGTCTTCCGTGATTATAAACTTCCATGGCCTTTGAGAAGCACATTCAGTTTCCTTTCAAGAGGAAAGAAGAACTACGTAAACATTCTGCGAAGCTTGTATATATGGCTTACAGTTCTATCCTCCATTCAGTAAGGCCCAGGAAGATACTTTAAAGGTGCTTTCACTTTGTAGAAACTGACAGAAAACAGATCTGTGAATCCTTTTGTAATAAGTAAAGGCATAAAGAGTATTACAATTTTAACCCAGAAAAAGCCACCACTTTTTAATAGATCTAGCTATTCTATAGCTTAAGCTGTTTTTTTCTTTGCTTGTTTCTCCCCTTCCACTGTGGTCTGACACCCTTAAAGGGATGGCATTGAGCAGATCAATATGATCTATAGCAGGAGCTTGAAAAGTCTGAACGAAAGCTGCAAAACCCTAATTTTGCTAGCAGGCATCATATCTAAGGTCATGATCAAATTTATTTTCAAGTACATTATATTTTTTCCAGCAATGGGAGATGGGTATTTTTCAGTCAATTTTGTAATCTACTACTCCAGATAAAGGCCCTAAACCCCTTGTGGCTGAAGTTTATATATACCAGGAAGAAGTTATGAAAAATGAAACCCACAGGCTGAGGCAGATAAAGTGATCCTGGAATGAACAATGAAAATGACACTATAAAGGGCAGAGTTGAGAAACAAACAATTTAGCCACCTGCAGCAAATCAAAATGGTACATTGGAAAGGAGACTAAATTATCCTAAACTGAAAGGAGGAAAAGAGCATTCTGAAAAAGCTAACAAAAGAAATTAAAAGTTGAATTGAAGCTCAGGCGTGAGAACTTTATTTTAAAATATCTAATCAGGAGTTAAACTTACTGTTTCTAATAACATATTGCATTTCACGATTAGTCACTTAACTATTAAGGCAATGGTTCCAATTTTAAGAAATGAGATGCAAACACAGAAAGCTAGACATCTAAACTACCATCGGTAAGCTGCGGTTTATTCTCAGCATGGTGCCACACATCGCAGTACACGCATCAGCTTGACGTTAAATCTACACACTTACCCGTCTGCGGTCATCTTACCACACTTTTCAGGTTTTTTAGCTTTGGTGTTTTGACATCACAGATGTCTGCATACTTGCAAGCCCATTCTCCAAGAAAAGCCGAAGGGGAAGTGGTTAAAAGGAGGCAAACGCAGCACTCAGATGTATTTCAGTCACAGTCCTGCAAAGCTGTGATCAGGGCAGCTTCAGTGGTGGCTGCACCGAGGCACATGGCAGCATCTACACAGATTGACATGCAGTTCTGGCTGTGGTCTTATCTTTCCTTCTTGAAGTTACAAATAGCCCAAGCCAACATGTCTATCAGTGCACACATATAAAAAAAAATTTAAGGTTTGGCATATTTGAGGCAATGAAAATGGTAAACTTCCAGAACACATCATTCAGAGGGAAAGAGACAGGCTTTTTCATGGGTTGACTTCTTCAGCTAAAGAGAGGGTGTTTCTAGATGTTTTGCTTTAATCAAACAAACTGCTAGACCAGGTTTAATTACTGTGTGTGAGACAGAAATTCATGTTACTCCTTTTTCCTTTGAAAACATGTCTGAGATATGAGCAGAAGAGTTACCAAACAAAGTTACGAAGAGCTTTGTAGTATGAATCCAAGGTAACAAATTATTGAAGACTTGATATACGTAATCCTTAGACAACAACAAAGACAAATTATTGGAAGAAGAGCATACAGTAGGAGTTAGTCTTGTGAAATTCTAAACTGTTAATGGTGGTTGGTTTCTCATTAGTCTATCGTTTGGAGGCTGAACATGAAATGAATTACTGCTGTGATTTAAATAAGATCTTTTACATTTCAATTCAGTGCTGGATTTACTCTAGGAAGAAGTGTATATAAGCAGATACTGTCTAAAATCCACAGAAGGAGGTCCACGAGTACAAGCAAGAAAAGTGAGAGGACAAAATTTGTTTTCAGACTTGCAGGATGATGCATATAACAGAGAGATATAAGATATCATATATTGTCGCAGCACTAGCAAAACTAGCCAAATGCAATGAGGCTTTTACCATCCCATACAGGTTAACATCATTAAGTAATTCCCACACCTTGCCCCAGCACAAGCACCAATCCCCCACAAGGTTTCACAAGTTCATCTACTGTTTGTGCTGTTTCTTCATCCTCTTCAGGACAGTCCACCTTGCTTCTTGCCTCTGTTGCATCTGCATCCAGGCCCCCTTCTTCTCTCTGCTTCTCCTGGGGCCTCTCCTACAGCCGGAGTGCTCTCCCTCCTCCCTCTGCTTCTTCCAGGTCTCTCTTCATCCAGGGACCCTCTTCCATACCCCTTAGAGCTATTTAACTACTTAGCAGGAACCATCATGCCTGAAGCCAGCCCACAGCTGCGTATTATCAATGTTAATTAACCTGCCTTCATATCTACCTATGACAGACTTCATATTTCAAGAATAAATATCATAGATATCTTGTAATAATATTATTATTTTTTTAAATACTATGATTCTTAGAACGGTTTAAAAATATATTGGAAAATCAAGAAATAAATAAAGATAAATAAATGGACAACTGATAGGAGATTACTTAATTTATCTTAAACAGAAGATTACCATAAAATCCTCAGATATCTTTGTGGACAACTTTTAGTTGAAGTCCTTTCCTGAATGTGAAAAGATGTGGGCCATGATTTTTAAATCCAGAGAATGGTAGAACTTATTCTGGTTAAGCTGCAATGGTTTTAAACATCGTGTTCAAGCAAGCTACACCTGGATAAGTTGCAAACTATTAAGTCTGTATGTGTGTGTTCATGTCCACATTTATATATCAAGGGCTTGGAGCCGACAGCAAAGTCATTGTAAGTAAAAAGTCTAACAAAACAGCAGTAGAGAGGAACCACTAAAAGGTTTTTCAAAAATCTCCCTCTCTTAGAGTTAATATCCTGCTCAGGAAAAGAAGTACTTTTTGAAAAGTTTATTAACTAGCTATGAAGTTAACATGAACACAGCAGAATTTCTAAGAAAAAACAAATGTATGTATATATGTGGGTCGCACCTGTTCCAAGCCCAAGTTGCCAGCGCTCATTACTATTCCCAATTGCACTGCAATATTATATTGCTGTCTGAAGAATTATAAACTAGGAAAATAGTCTGAAGGCGAGATTGAGCTTCTTGTTCCCATGTATTCTTCCTCTTTACTGATATTTTTCTGTTACTCTCCTACCCTCCCTGTGTTCAGTGTTGAGCATTCTCAAATCAGAATCAGTAGCACTGTGCCCTGTTATCACTTTTGTTCCATTTGGCTGTTAAAGAATCCCTACATCTGACAGCAAAAATGACTCTAAGAGCCCTGTTTCAGTCAAGCCCAGACCATTCACTCCAGTACAGAGGAAATTTTGGGAGGATTTAGCCAAACTATTCTGTTAAGGCTCCAAGGATGAGCAAAGTAAGATGTTTTCAAAGTCTATTGCTCAGCCATTGTTAAGTGAATTCCAACAGAAAGACAGAATTTCTATAAAGACTTATATCTAAGCAAATTTGCCTTCTATGTAATTTAACGCAGAAAGACGTGATATATACTTACAACGTGGTTTTAAACCTGTAGATGGCTTGAGTCAAGGCACTGAATAGAAATAATTTGCAGTGCCCTAGAGCATTACTGTAACTGAAAGGAAGAAGATTTCTCAGGGAAGACAATTTTTTACAAAGCAGAGGAAACATTTGATCTCATCCAGATGCTCTGGCAAGGCCTGAAAGCAATCCTGAATCTGTACCTATATGTTATTACCAACTTTGCTGGCAAACAGTTGGGTCCAATCTGAAGTGTTGTCAACCCTTGACCTTTACTAGCACTTTAAAAAAAAAACAAAACAAAACAAAGACTACTGTTTCCCACAGCTTTATTATTCTTGTCTCTATCTCCCCCAGAAGACACCCTAGTTCTAAATAAATATATTTGTGTCTATCTGAAGCACACAAAAGCATCCTGATGCGGGGTTTTTTATTACAAAAGAAGGTTGACCTTGATGTTTGGCTCATATGGATGAATTACTGTTTGTTTGTGGTTTTTTTTATTTTGGGTAAAAGTATCATTTTAATTCACAAGACAGTTTTTGAAAAAATAAAACTAAAACAAAACAAAACAGGGAATATCAAATCATTACTTCACAAGTTGGATTTCCTTTATGAGTGAATCACTGAGGAACCAAAGCCAATATGGCAAGAAGCCATGTGTTCTTCTGGGAAAAAGTATAAATACAAGCCATAAAAGATTTATGAAATTTGCACTGTAACAAAATAGGCATTTTCCCAGCCATTTTCTCAGTTATTTAATGAGAAGCATCTAGATAGCACCAAGGATGATGATAATGATAGAATGACATTTGTTTAGAGCTACAATAAAACTTTGTACCAAAGTTAATATTAAGAAAAGTAGGTTTCAGAAACAGATGATTTAAATTTTGAGGATTAGGAAACCTCTGAAACATGGGTTTAAAAGTTTTTTTACACTCTACTCCTTCTAATGTAATGCTGCATCCAAAAATGAGAGAGATTAATTCTGAAAATTGAAGGCTATTTTTTCCCATTGTTTGTTATAATGAAGATTACACAGAGCAACATAGGAAAATTTTCATCAAGTTGGCCATTTGATCAGCCGCTATACAAAGGCCACTATTCAAAGCTGAGGTCTGTGGAAATCCTTTAGTAAAAAAAGTTCTTTCTGAAGCAGAATATTATTAACAATGTTTTCCTTTCTGTTAGTAAAACTTTTAAAATCACGGTCCAGATATGCACCTGACACTTTCCAGAATATGCTGACCACATGGCAGTGACTTAACAGTATCTTAGTTCCCCGCACATGCTCAAAATGTCCTCGGAGTTTTTCCAAAGAAGATCCAGCACCAATCACAACCTCCTTTTGTTTGTACCGGTTATGGTCAAAATTGCACACAGGCTTCATTGCCCTCTGCCACTCTGTGCCTTAGAAGGACTTGCTGGGACCAAGGGGTTAGTCTTGCACCATAATCACCTAATTGTTTTTATGTCTTTCAGTATGTGAATTAAAACAGACAACTTTTGTAATACTTTGCTAAACAGACATTTGACTTGTATCACGGGCTATTTCTGACAAAGGATGAACATTTTTCTTGGTAGTGAAAAGCTGTACACAATTTAGTAGACATACTACAGTTACATAGAAAAATACTTCTTAAGAAATCTGAAAACAGAAAAACTCAAAAGTGTGTCACGTGTATATCTAGGCAATCACATACACACGAATTCTTTGCCAACACACAAAAAAAGCTCGGGTGTGTATTCACACTGTCAGTTCTTACAAAGATAGTCTTAAAATTCCCTTTCTTAGGCAGTTTTTGCATTACACCTTTATCTCTACTACCATGGATTATTACAGCTGCTATACAGATGTCAAAATACTACTATCAGTTGTCAATAAAATTCTTACTTTTTAGTAAGAATCATTCATCACTAATTATACTAACTGCTATCTCCAGTTCAAAAAACCCACAACACAGTTAGATACAAAAAAATTCTAAAAGTGTGAACAAAAGTCTAGGCAATGGTCTGGGAAGCTGAGCACCCATGCAATTTATTTGAGTTTATAGGAGAAGTTAAATACTGCTCTTACTGACCTGTTATTCATGTTATGTGAATGCTATGGTTTGCATTTATCTGTGGAGACTACTTGCTTCATTTTTTAAGAATTCCACTATTTAGGACAAGCTAAATGAGACTTGAGATCTATTTGATTCTGGCTGGCTTGTTCTGAACATCTGTCAATGCTAATAATTCATATCCAGATTTTGATGCTTAAGTTATCAAGTAATGACTGTGTCAAATATAACAAGGTCTCATTATGTGGATCAGTAATGAATCGTACTGAAAGACTAGTTGCAAAGATAAATAATCCCATGTGGTAGACTTAGTTATGAAAACAAAAGGGTGATTGCACAAGCAGGTGTATAAGTCTGTAACAATGGGTTTGTGCAAGAGAAAAGAAAACCTGGCTGGATTGGTTGTATTTCTTTCTGTGGTGTCTGTTCACATGACCTACTTCCCAGATAGACTGCTCCCTTGCATAAGAGTTTTTCTATAATAAAACATTTTGTAACAGTAAATACAAAATTTTACTACCATCTGCAAAGACTTTTGACATCTCTAAGTTCCAAATTCATTTTGTGGGGACATACAACTCTTTAACACTCTTAAAAGCAAATACTTGAAAGAAGGTCCTAGGAAGAGTAACTAGCGTGTGTGCATCACATGATTCAAGAACTAAAAAGATAGACAGAAAAATCACCAGGCAACTCATAATAATAATGTACCTCCTGTCATGGGTATAGCATATTCAATTCAGATTCTCTTTCAAATGCCTACTGTTGTAAAATCAGTCCTATTTTCATTTAAGTCCATGACTAATCTTTAATTGACCTCAGATGCAAACAAGACTGAGCCTACAGTAAAAACATTAATTTAAGAGGAAATAAAGTGAGATGAAAAATCTGTTCCCACAGAGCATCTCCCACCAAAGTAGGACTTTCCTCTTAGTGGATACAGGCGTTGTTTTTTAAAAGAGGCATGTGGTCATATCAAACAAACATTCTAAATAGTGTTAAGAATAGTGAAAGAAACAGGAATGTATGAACTTCATGTACTTGCAATATTTTGTTTTGTTGTATTCTTTTCCTCTTTGTGGAGGAGATTCTAAGAAAAAGAACAATATTTCCTGTAATTTCTCTGCAAGTGGTATGTGCTGTCTTCAGTTGGACATAACTTTATCATCTGCAGCTGCAGTGTTAAGGAGAAGGCGACAGTCATTCAGACAGACACACAGAGCCTTGGAAGCAACACCAGAACAGCTGTTTCATAAACAACAATGCTAACTTCAAAAACTTAGTTGCTCACTTTGAGCAAAAAAAAAAACAAAACACACCTAACAGCCTTTGCTTCTTCCCAGATCCTCAGCACTATATGTCACACCACTGCTAGTCACCAGCAACTTGCAAAGCATCTGCCTCCTGACACGAGCTCTGCTCCTTTCCTTTTCCTTCCTGTAAAGAAGGTCTCATGTGACTTATGCATCTATAATTGGTGGAAATAGAACTAGTTTGAAAAGCTGCAATTAGACGTGAGCCTGGGTCACATCATCTGGATCTGAATTTTCCCTTTACTCAGGGAATAGGAAGAAAATGGATCCAAGGTTTTGGTTTGTCCTAGAGTTAGTGATGACATTCAGACCAGGGAACAAGTTTCCTCATAGCTCAGGAGTGATGATATTCAGGAATTCAGTTTAGTTAGGAACTGCAAAGTAGGACAGACCAGAACATAACAGTTACGGCCTACCAGATCCAGATTCCTAACCTCTGTCTGCCCTAGCAAACACCTTACAAATTATCACAAATTTCATCTGAGAGTGCCTTCAAGCAGCAAAGCAAACTGAATGCTCTCCTGTCCCAAGCGAGCACCCCAGCAGCCAGGCTGCGCAGAGAAAAGCATTTCTAGCACAATCTTGTGTGCCTGAGGAACTCTGAGGTAAACAATTATTGTGTGAACGTCAGAATAAATGAAGGCTGACTTTCAGTAAAGTTGTTGAATGACTCTTTAACAGCACTGCACTATGTGTGACCTCACCCCTCGTTATAGATCAAAGAACCCATCTGGGGAAGAGCTGCTGCAAAGTCCCACCCACACAAAAAGCTGTTCCATGTGAATTCTCCCATGTCTAATATCTTCTAATAGAGCCTTTCCTTCAGGAAAGGAATTGCCTTCTACTTTCACAAACATCCTGAATTTGTTTGTGCAGGAAGGACGATACAGGAAGAAAACGCTAGGAAAAGAATATATCACGTAAACTTTGTTTCAATAGGAAAACAAACTAAAAACTGAAGCCCTAATGGAGATTAGACTCCTCCAGAGTTAGGTGCTACTGGAGCAGGCCTATGCCATGAATCTCAGCTCCAGATACATACTCAAGTACAAAAGACACCCCTTCTTCAGAGTTTTAGTGGTAAATTTGTGCTATAGTTAATAAAAGTTATGCTACCAGACCATCTGATTCCTAACAGATCTGAGAAATCCTTCATTCGTTAAAAGAACCAAAAATGCATTAATGAAAGGACTATAAACAGAAATAGAATGAAAATCACCATAGAAAAGTAGAGCTGTCAAGAAGTTTCCATTTAAACTATGTGAAGTAAAACACACTATAACCCATCAGATGCTGCCAAAAAGCTCATTATAGGAAAGAACAAAGTAGACACTGGATTTCATCTGAATATTGTTGAAAAAATGATAAAATACTATTTCAGTTTTCTCTAAGGACTCTAAAATAAAATTATATACTGCTTGTGTTCAAAGCAATTCCACAACATCACAATTTCATTTATATAGCATTTTTTGATACAATTAATAGCTACCATTAACATTTTCATAGCATACCCACTAAAGTTAGATGATTACAAGTCTTAGGATCTTCTTCCCATTTGAGCCAACAGAAATTTTCCTAACGCTAAAGAAAAAAAAAAAAAAAAGCACTATCTTTTGCTTTTATCCTTTGCGATGTGATGTAGTTCTATGCATGTATTCAGCTTTACTACCTAGGAGTGAAAAAATGCAGCTTATATCTAGAAAAGGAGATTAATTACAGTAGCAAAATTACCACACATATAATTCTGTCAATATACCCAGGTGTGTCAGATTGGATACAGGTGTCACTCCTTTCAGGTATCAAAACCAAACCATCAAACAAATTCATTCATTTTTACCCCAAACAACTATCTGCATTCCCCCAGACCAAATCACAGCTGTGACCGAGGCAATGGCATTAAGATATTAAACAAGCTAGCAGCATCATATACATTCTTCTAAACAAAGAGTGCTACTTTACTACATTTATAGATTAATATGCTATCTGCTTATGTAAAGGAATTAATAAAAGAAACCTTATTTCCTTAAAAAATAAACCTATTGACTTGCTCTTTCTGTCAAGGTTCTCTTGGCATGTGACAGCTGTGGTATGTCATGTCTTTCACTTACTAGGAAATTGTTACCATTATGTCAATACACTGAAACCAAAAAGACCTATATTCCAACACAGTTCCATCATAGCCTTCCTATGTGATGCTGAGCTTTAAGCTAACATTTCTTAAAATCCCATCTATTCCCTATCTTGTATGTCAACCACTAAAACCCAAAATAATCCAAACATTTTGTAGCTACCACAGCACAGCAAAACATCAACTTAGTTCAATCAACTGAGAAAAATTACTGGGATCTTCTTTTAAGAATGATTTGTCTTTTTTGATAGAAATTGTTTTTCGGCAGATCTGAGGGAAGCAACAAATTAAATGTGATACAGACTGACCTGGACTTTAATAAAAATAAGATTACAATTATCAAAAAGTCTAAACTCACATAGTTTATTCTACACTGAGGCTCAGGTAATCTGTACCTTAGGTCACATTGTATTTTAGTATCGTTATGTTGTGATTCATTTTATAGCTCTCTAGTTCAGTAAACCATATCAGAGAAGAAATAATAAGAGCCTGAGTAGTAATCTGTAGTTCTGAATACAAATTGTAGCCCTCAGCCCCCAATTTTTATTTGATTTCCTTATACTCTTTCTTCCCCTTCTCCACTGCACAGGTGAAACTGTCTTTCACTGCAGAAATGCACAAAACAAAAAGTCCTTTACATAATGTCAATGGGAGTATGCAGAGCTGCTTAGCTTGGCCTCTCTGTTGATACTGAAAAGCACAAACTTCTTGATTCTATCCACAGGCATAGGTATATCACTTCTCTCCATCCGGTAAAGCATTTGACAAAATCTGCATGTCTACAGTAAATGGGCTGTGGGGACAGCGGTTCATCAGATAGCTCCTCTGTGGGAAACAAACAGGGATCCCATGACACAGTAGAAACGAGGCTATTTTACAGTATCTGAATGTGGGAAAAAAACCCCAAGAAAATATTTCTTACTGCACGCACAACACAAAAGTTTTGTAAAAACTGAAACATTCTATTCCCCCACAAGTTTCACAATCATTCCATGAAATTTCATAATTTAATAACAGTAAGCTGTCTGTTCTTCCTACAAATTGCAATCAAATATTGTCCCATGTACTCAGCTGAATATACTCTCTTGAGCTGATCAGACCCGCCTTTCCCACTCAACACTACTAAGCGTGTAAAGGTATTTCTACATATTCAGAACACAGTGGCAAAACCCCACACACCATTTCTCAAATCCTAAACAAAAATCCTAGGCCTGAAGTAAAACTACATTGGACAACTCAATAAAGCCAAAAGTAGCTCTGTAAGTCAAATTTACAAAGCAGAAAAACAACTTTTTGCTGGTGAACTAATCTGCTTAAGTGGTACATTGGTCTGAGCTGCTCTCCACTGCCTGCCAAAGACACTCAGCACTATTGTCGTGCAATGCCTTCTCCCTGCCTGACAAGGCAAAGCCCTCGTTCTCATAATACTAGGTTCTTGAATATTTGGTTCAGTTTTGGGCCACTCACTACAAGGAAGATGTTAAAGTGCTGGAGCATGTCCAGACACAGGTACAAAGCTGGTGAGGGGTCTAGAGAACAAGTCGTATGAGGAGTGGCTGAGGGAACTGGGATTATTTAGTGTGGAGAAAAAAAGGCTCAAAGGAGACCTTAGCACTCTCTACAACTACCTGAAGGGAGGCTGCAGTGAGGTGGGGGTCCGTCTCTTCTCTCAGGTTACAAGTGACAGGATGAGAGAAAACAGCCCCAAGTTGCGCCAGGGGAGGTTGAAATTGGATATTAGGAAAAAATTCTTCACTGAAAGGGTTGTCAAGTGTTGGAACAGGCTGCCCAGGGAGGTGGTGGAGTCACCATCCCTGGAGGTATTTAAAAGATGTGTAGATGTTGCACCTAGCGACATGGTTTAGTGCCTTGGCAGTGTTACGTTAATGTTTGGACTCAATGACCTTAAAGGTCTTTTCCAACCTATATGATTCTATGATTCTATAAAACAGTGTAGCGATCTTCAAAGTAGGCAGGTCAAGACCTTGTGGCAGTGTCTAGCGGTTAACATACATAAAGGATTGGTACCTATCTCTGTCAGGAAAAAAAAGAAATAGGAAGAAGTCAGTATGGCTGGGTCCATGTTGCTTATTCCACCAACAAGCATCACCTTAACTGCTTCCTGTGAATGACAAGCATAATTTTGAACCAAAGAGGCTTGATGCTCTTTAAAGGACCGTAAACAAATCAATGACATTTTTTATTTCCTGGTATCTGTTTCCCAAGGAACTAAAAATTATTAAAAAAAACATGCAGACACCACCACCTTTTTGTGAGACCAAAAAATAAGAGATGAACTCTTAACAAAAAAAAAAGTAAAATAATTTGGCTGTACAGATCTGTGTACAACTTAAGCAATTAGTTCCTATGCAGACAGTCTGCTCCGGAAATTTTATTTATGGGACCAGTCCTGGCTTTACTGAGTTGTCTGAAGTGGTTTTACCTCAGGCCAAGGATTATGTATTGGGATGTGAAAAACAGAGTTTCTAAGAGAGGTTCACTTCCTGGCTTAGTTCATCAAGTATTAAGAGTAAACATAAACAAGGGCTGTGATGCTTCAACTTCCAAAGCACAGCCAAGCCAAGAATTGTATTACCTATTCAGCAGCCACAGTTGAACAAACAAAACATTTTCATCTCCTTGCAAATGAAAAAATTCTTCAGTCATTCCAAAGGACAAGATATTCTCATTAATCTCACTACTCTTTGATATAATATCAGTAGGTAATCATGCTCACCTCACTTTTCTCACTCAGCATTATCTGCTCTTGTCCCTTACTTACTCTTTTTTTCAGAACAGTGTACGAAGTAGTTAAACTCTTTTATATTACTTTTCACAATACACTTTTTTTGAGAATCACATACAATGCTGGATTAAAAGGACATACAAGCATCTGCAATCCTTGCCCAGGGAAATTAATTGTGCTGGTACCTATATTGCCACACATGAAGAGGCCTTCCCACATGACAGCTACATGGGAGACCCTGAGAAAAAGATTGATGGGTGTTTCACCACGTGGTCTCTCATATATTTCTATAGAAACACCTCTGCGGTAGGATGCAAAGATGCCCTTGGTACCTGGGGTGGTAAAAGAAATAAAGCCATCACCAGTTCTGCTAAAAAAGCTTCCTATAGCAGACACTGAAGAGAGTGTAAGAAATTATTTGTTCTATGGTACTTTTCCTCTTTCTCCATGGGTTTTGTGGCTTAACCTGTATGCAGACCCCACAGTAATGCTTAGAGCAGTTGTTTAGTGCCAGCAAGTTCTACACTCTAGTCAGAAGTTTTTTACTCTTGTTGTCCTGAAAAATTGTAATTTGAACACAGCAAGCAGGGAGTAAACTTGTCTAAAGACTGTGTTTACAGGCTCCTCATATTGTCACTTGTTAACTAAGAACCAGGCTCTGAGGATTTAGTGATTAATATTTAGAATAACAAAAAAAATTTGTGAATTATTTGTTCTGGATAATCATGATCCACCAACCCTATGAGAACAGCTCTTTTCCATGCTTCACTGTGGGAGTCAAAATGTATAATTTCCAGCTCTGTACTCATATGCCAGCAGGTGACCAAAGATTTACACTATTTGGGCTATTTTTATCTAATACATATCAACACATAAAGTTTAGTTCCTCCATGATTACCGTGTTAGGAACATATTGCAGCCATTTACAACTCTGTCAGTGAGCAGCCAAGCCACACCAGGATGGAGCAGTGGAGTGTCCATCTCTGAGTCTCCATGCCTTTGCTGGCAGCACAGAATATTTCAAAGTGTCATTCCAGACCCTTTAAGGAACATTTCTTTGGGATATGTGGTGGCCTGTTGTAAGTTGATCCATTTAGTGGCTCACTCCAATATGTTTCCGTTTCATTAAAATTAAATTACTTGGGAGAAAGCAAGTCACTTATTTTTGTTTTAAAATAATCTCTATCCATATTCAGAACATAAGAAACACAGGCAGAAACTAATTTTTTGTATTTACAATTTCAGAAAGAAAAAGAAAACCCACCAGATGAAATCAGTTTTGTCTTTGTATTGTCTTGTCTTGTAAAGCAAATAAAATTCTTTTCTGTCTTAGATAAAACACTCAGAACCCTTAAGCAGCAGGTATGCTATGTGCACATCAGATGGCATTAGAACTGTGCCTTGTAAAAAGAGGTATCAATGTAGAAAACATAACAGTTTAGATGTATTTGAAATCTACATAAAAATCTCATTTCAGCCTGTAATCTGAACCCAAGACTCAGCTGGAAATGTTGCTGCCTTTGGCCAAAACAAAGGTGCCCAAAGGTGGATAATGAAAAGATGTATTTGTCTCTCTCCAAGAAAGCAGTAGCAGCTGAGGAGTGGCTTTAGGCCACTCAAGCTCACTTGCTTCCCAACTAACAGCTGTGCAAACCACAGAATTTTTACTTCCCGGGGGTTTATTAAAATGTTTTTTTCTTTTTGATGTGTTGTTTATATAAATTCATATGACTTTTGCTTTGAATGGATCTCAAAACTCAGGAACATCCTTTGCTGATTTTACCTATATGGTGAATAATTTACGTTGTACAAGTTTCATCTCAAAAGAAATAAGAAGAATTATCCCTGAGAAACTATTTTAAGAGATAATACAGCCAATTGCTCTGTAAGTCTGAATGTAGTAGAACTTGCCAGAAACAACCACGTTATTGCTCAGTGCTGACGTTCATCGGTTAGAAGCACAAGACTACTCCCTGCAAAACCAGAAGCTTTTCTTGAACTGGAGTCCTAAAGGCAGGCAATTTTAGAACTACTGCCAATCACTAAAAGCCTTAGTTAAAAAACACCTTTGGGGTGATAGTATTATTTTTTAAGATCTGAATACTTAGCAAATAACCAACAACCAACAAATTAACTTCACTTTTTATATACATCAGCAGAGTTTAAACTATTATTTTTTGAGTTATAAAAACATAAAACACTGGATTAATGAAGATTTATCTGCTGAAAGAATTCACATGTTTTACCAGTGTTTCCTGCATAAGCTTGCAAATCAATCTGGAACAGCACTCTTGCAGTTCAATCTTCAGTGCATTAATCAGGAACAAGAACCGTGCTTTCATATATGCTTATGCAGTGTATAACGCAGTCAACTACAGTCCAGTCCAAGATACTAATTATACAAACAGACATCTTAGAGTGAGAGCAGGTCCAGCTTGCATGATCTAAGGATCTCACATTTGACCATCCTGCGAGATAGCAGTGAGTAAGCCTTTCAAACCCATTTGACCTGGCTAGCTGTTACTGCACTCTGTTCCAAATACCACAGTAAGTCCTAAGACTAACGTCTGCTCCAGAAAACCTGCTGATCCTCTGCCTCGGCCTCTGATGCTATACTTGGGCTAAAGCTCTCCCTGCTATTTAGCAGCTGAAACAGCAGCCCACCATTGGATGCTCGTCCTCCTTGGAGCCCAGGCTCTTCCAGGCCACTCATTCAGGATGTCAGGGAGGTAGCTGCTTTGCAATCCTGTGGCTCTGAAGCCTTCTTTACAGTTGAAATTAGCTGCAAACGAGACAGTCGGTGAACTGTTGTCCAGCCCTGCAGTTTCAGCTAGGTTGTGTTCTGGTTTGAATGGAAGATAAATTCCCAGTTAAGTCTGGACTCTGACCCAGGCTTAAATTATAAAAGAGAAATGTGCTCAGCGTTCTTGCTTTGCAGCTTATTGCCAGCAGGTGGTGGACACATTAACATTAATGAACGGGAAAAGGAAGGAGACCACAGAGGAATCGATGTGAAGGCATGAGGACATACAGGATAAAATTATGAAAGCTGAGCTCATGTGCAGTGCATGAGAACCAATGCAGAGAAGTCAATGAACACTAAGTGAACGTGCAGAATTAAGATGAAGAAACATGGTTCTGGGCTGACAAGCTGTGAAGAAAAATGAATGAAGAAAGATGTCAAACGGCAAGTAGGTATGTGGCACACAATGACACAGGAAGGAAGGCTCTGAATGCCATGTTCACTGTCAGAAGGGGCGGGGGGGGGGGGGGGGGGGGGGGGGCGGGAAACAAACAACTGAGCAGATATGCCAAAGATGGAGACAAATAATGGAACATGGTGAAAAGTTCAGGCAATATACACTGGACTGGGACAACAGAAGCATGGTGATCCACTCCCGACCTTTGGCTCAAACAAACAGTTTCTCAAAGTAAAAGAAATAGAACTGATTATTCTTTTTGCATACGTTTTCCAAAACTGAAATTTTAACTAGCTACTGCCAAAAAAACAGCAAAGTCCATTTGCACTGGTTTTTATCTACTTGTTTACAGAACCTGAAGACATTATACTATATACACTTACTATACATGAAGACATTTAATGCATTTCAACCTTACAGTACTTCGCAGTTGTAGTAAATCATTGGTCACCTCTGCTCACATCAGCTCTAAAGCTACATTGACAGCAAGGCTCCATGGAGCATTGGAATCACTTCTGATAACTAGTGAAGAGCTGTGATGTCACAGATTATTGGACCACAGGTTTGGGAATTTTTTTGGGGGGAAGGAGTTATTCAAAACAGAAGCTAAACACCACTGTTTTAAATTTTGGATGTGAAGCTTTATTTCAGAGCCACCTCCAATAAAAATCTTTAGTTCTACTGTATCAACCAAACTTTTCTGGACTTGAGAAAATTAAGAGAAAATTTCTACTTGTAACGTTTATTTAAGTTGCTATTGAAATGAGAGGTAAGGGGTGAAATGCCTAGTTGCTTGTGGCATTTAATTGTTTGAATTTACGTTAGGGAGTTTTCTCACCTCTGGGCTCTCTGCTAGTGTTGCACACTAAACCCATGCTGTACTGGGTCACATACCACTTACTCTCTGCATTATTTTTGGCAATGGTCCCTTCAAGTCCCCACCAACAAGCACAGCACTTTCCCTTCACATCCAAAATTTCTCTTATCTGTTAAACCCAACAAGTCTCCAACAAGATTTGCTGTTTCACTTGGGCAGCTGATTGCTTCACATCCATCAAACTCTCAGGGCTTCCCATAAGCCCAGGCTGCAGACAGGAGCAAGGGCTGCATGGCAAGCTTTTAACCCTGAGAAATCCCTCCTGGGATAAAGATTTGGAAGCAGCTGCCTGTCTAGCATAGACCTGCTAAAACCACAAACTATGAGTCCCAAGACAGCATAACATACAAGCTAGAGCAGCTTGGGGGTGAAGTGCAGATCACTTAATATGAAAGCTTAAGGAATTCAATTTCAGCTGATTAACACCTAGCAGATGTAGAGAGATTTCACATACTATGAGTCTGCTCAAAACAAGTTCTTACCTTATTGTTATTCCTTTAACAATGTTACTTTTTGTGGTAGAATAATTAGCATTCAAGTGTTCATATCTGTGCCATGTTGTAAGGTTAGTAAGCCTCATTTCTACTGAACCTCACATGCCCCGCTTTTGGAAGTTATACTCTGAATCCAAATTTTACCTCTAAATCTTTTCCTCTGAATCCTGATCTCACATCTAAAGAAAGCTCATTTATTTGTAGAAGACTTGAAGCTAGACTCCAGGGAAGTACCAAGAGAAGCAGTAAAAGTGCTGAATCAGCTTTATGGTGGGGCTAGGCCAATGTCAGCATGGTCTAGCCCAACTCTTGAGAACCTCTATTAGTTCAGGAGTAGCATATTCTGTTTGCACAGAAGCCTCAGAAAACATTGATACTCCACATTTTGTGGTTCTCTTATTTGCATGTGCTATTTGCTATAACCAAATGTGGAAGTTTCACAAAGAAAAAATGCATAACCTTTTCAGCTGAATGTGGAAAATGTCACTTTATATATTTGAATGCAATGTTCTCAATTGATCTAACTTCAATGCTCAAACTAAGAATAACTAAGAGCTAAACTTGAGCTTAGGTAAATTTTTGGTTCCGAGTCGTGTAGGAAAAAAAATCCCAGACTGTACTGGTTTTCAGTACAGTCAAGCAAAGCAAATATGCTCAGAATTGATTTAAATGCTGTAGTATGGAAATGGGCATCTGACTTTGATAGCCACCATGGAAGCTAAATGAAAGCAAGTAGGAGAAAGCAGTCTTGAAACAGAATTCTCTATTTCAAAGGATTTTATTTTAATTCACAAACTATAGATCTGAATGTTTCTGATACTATCCATAATAGGGTATACTCACTAAGGATTCTGAATACAGTATAATTGAAAAAGAAACCCATATTTTCCATGAACAAAAGCATAGCTAAATATAAAATGTTCAGAACTTCTGAGAAGCAGGGAGCTTAAGAAGAGAAGTTCTGCCAGAAGTGTTCCTTACATAGGTTGGTTAAATTTTTT
Source organism: Falco naumanni (assembly GCF_017639655.2). Lineage (NCBI taxonomy): Eukaryota > Metazoa > Chordata > Aves > Falconiformes > Falconidae > Falco > Falco naumanni. The sequence goes on along the minus strand of NC_054057.1, from coordinate 24,512,672 downwards.
CCCTGCCTTCTTTTTTTATTCAAGTTTCTTTGGTTTTCCTAATTAATATTTTTATATTTGGAAATTTCTTTTCCAAATAAATATTTATCTGGTTTTCTTAGGAAATAAAAGGAAAAAGAAAATAATGTTTTATTGGGGGGGGGGGGGGGGGGGGACGACGGGGGACGCAGGCAGAGCACAACACCAAACCATGTATTTTTGCATACCAGTCTTGAAAGCAAGGATCGGGTTTGCACCCAAAATTAAGATTTTGTATATGATATTGCATGTCTTGGTTAAGAGTTACAAGAAGCCAAGCAAGTAATTGTCGTCCCCTTAGTCATTTACAATGACACTCTGTATGATGCAAGAAGATGAGTTTTGCGGAATGGGTTAAAACAAGTGTCTGCAGTCAAGAAAATCAATGTACGCAGAATCTCTAAGTCCCAAAAGCATGCAAAAAAAAAATCATAGTTTTTCCTTCTGTTCCACTTCTGGAAATCACTGAATTATATTACAAAAATTTAAGAAGTCCTGGATATAGCTGTCTACATATTGAGAAAACGAGCAGGCACAAATCCCATAAGGTGGTGTATAAAACCAGACTCTTCTTCCTGCTCACTAATGACTAATTCAGAGCAAACAAAATGAATAAATATTCCCATTGACTCCCTCAGAAACTGAGGCCAAAGAAAAATTCACCTCTCATAGGAACATCTGCAGTAAAAAGCATACAATGTTTTCAATCTGGCAATAAATAGCACACAGTTTTTTGCACTTCTCTATATAAAATATTTTATTAGACTACTTCATAATGCTTTGTAGAATAGAATAAAAGTATGGTCTAACTTCTATTATAGTCACTGTCATTATTCCTTCCCCCCAACACCAGTCAAAACATGAGCTGGAAAACCTGTCCTTGTATTATTGTTGTTACGTGTGCTAGGTAGGTGTATCATCACTGATCCCCGCAATGCCAGTTAGCAAAAAGTCTGTTTTTACCAATGAGTTATAAAAACAGAGAAGCAAAGACATAGTCTTAAACCAGTACATGGCCTTTTGCACAAGGAAGTGATCCATTGATTTTTTTTTTTTCCCCAACTTTTCTCCTGGCACAGTTCACTTGTTAAACCCATCTCCTGCTTTCATTTATTTACTATGTAATTAAGCAAGTCCCAGTTCCCCATGTGATCTAAGTTTAGTATTTTGTGGAAATGAATTCTTCATAATGATAAAAAGTTAATGATAACTCTCTCACAACTAGTATTCACACACACACACAAACAAAATACCATGAAGCACGAAATGCCAGAATTAAGAAAGTACGTGTCTTGCTCTGCTGAAATAAAAATTTATACAAGATGTAATGGGCTTCCCTATCCCCTGCTTTGCTCTTCAACTCCTCCTTCTTCCTTCTCACATGTAGTCTTCTTCCTATTCTTCACAATTTCAATGCTAACAATGAACAAAGATGTTTTGAGAGAGCCAAGAATAATACACTGTTGTTGATCCGTACTCATGTCTCACTTAATGATTTTTTTTTTCTTTTGCTTACTTAAAAAGTTGAAAACTCATGCTTCACTTGGGCCATCTGTGGAGTTCTTTGTCTGGGGATTTGAGAAGAAGCCAAAGCTTTGCATACCCCGTCTTTGAGACTCAAATCCCAGAGGTATTGAAGAAGTTCAGCTAGGGCTCAGACTAGCATAAAGTCACTTCTCACAAGAGACCCATCTCTATTTGAAAAATAAGTGGCTAACAATGCTTAGCTGATAAATGCTGCTCCTGAAGAAGCTATATAACCTCTTGTATACCTGAAACCTGGATCTGGCAAGTTAATTAACAGTCAGTTATAGATGTTCAGATATTTCTCTGTCAAAGGGTTTAAAAGGCTGGCTCCAGAGCCTGGAGTTAAAATGTCTGTGGTAGCAATGATGTCACCCTTGTGACAAGCTTTAACCGGAGCAATGAAAGGAGCTGTTATGTTTCTCCTAGCTCAGTAGGTGTAAAGTTAGCACAAAGGATGTTCACAGAGGAATTCCCTTACATGAAATTTAATCAGACTCATTCTGCATGTTGCACACCGATTCCACTGCCTGAGGACTGAATGACAAACAATTGCTGATTCATTATATTTTGCAAATGCCTCTGAAGAAAAACATGTAATTTTGAAGTTACCAATTCTTACTGTCACTTTCATTTCAACTAATTTTTTTGTCAATTTTCTTTCTCCTTCTACTTGTTTCTGATCCGTTTGCTCACCCTTCCTTCTTTCATTTAAATATGTTTAAGCTTGAATGTCAATTGAGCATTTTAATTTCCCTTTTAGTTTACTGTAGCTAACTTTCTATAAAGAAAATTCAGAGGAGGTGGCAACACAGACCCCAAGTCATAAGTTCAGATTCAGATCAAGACCTTCAGCATTGATGAATATTTTGATGCAGCTCAACAGTAATCATCTCTAGCTAAAAAAAGCCACTGCAGCTGCCATGAACTGTAGTTTCTGCTCCCTTTTGTCTGTCTAAATTAACCTTGTTAATTTAGAGCATGTAAAATCAACATAAATTAATTTTAAATATAATTAAACAAGTATATTTTATTACTTTTTTATGTAGAACTATACTTTTCATTTGAGGAAATACTTGAAGAGATTCCCAAATCAAAATAAATGCTACAGCATCTTTTTTAACAGACAAAACAGAAAGCACTTTTGCTATTTAAACTTAAGAGCAACTACACCTTCCAGTTTGAGATTACTGGGATGGTTTCTGGTACTTCCAAGAGGGCTATTTCTTTGAATAGTTCCTAGTAAAAAAAAAAAAAAAATGTTTTTCAGGTACTTGAATACATAATTGCCTGCCCATTTGAACTCTAGAGCACTGAAAATGGATTTTGTGTTCAACGCCAGAAAGGCAGCGAGTAGAAACACAGAGTGCTACTCCGTTTTGTGACATGGCCAATGCATGGGTGATATTAAGAAGGGTAACTGGATAAGACCCCTCCCCAGCACAGCAGCCTTTCTTTAAGAACCCAGAATGTGAAGAAGGCAGTCCCTGTCCCAAAAGACAGAAATTTCATATACTTTTATTTCTGTTAAATGACAGTTTCAGACAACGTCACGTTTGCTAGCACAGCAGTGATTTTAGAAGTGCAAAATCTCACAAGATTAAATGTTGATTTCTGTTTGCAGGAGTTATTTCTGTTGTCATGCTCAAAGATCCAACCACACCATGAGTTTGGCTACATTTTCAAGATTTTCTTTGCAACCATGAGCACTAGAAGTGTTTTCTAATTAAGTGCTGACAGTTTTGTAGAATCATTATAACTGTATACTAAGAAAGCCAGACTTACTGAATGGTTTTGTTTGTCTTTTCTTCTTATGAAATAGCAATTGCAAATCAGAGGTCTAATGCAATGTATTGTTAGTGTCTTCACAGTAAGATCTTAAACAAGAATAGGAAAAATATTTACATTTTCCAAGTAAGCTGCATATTTCCTAATTTACCACATAAAAGTTAGTAAACTGGACTAAAGGAACCTCAGAATCATTAGTAGTTCTTTTCTAGAACCCATCAAAGAGGAAAGGAAGTAATTAGGCAACACTAATCTTTGAACTGGGAAAGAAGGTGGCAATTTCAACCCTCAGGAAGAACAGCAAGTCAGATACTTTGTAAGACCCAAAAAACCCAAGGAGACATGCAAAGAGCCAACTGTAAAAGTGAAAATATGTGCATTAGCTTAATCAAAGCCACTCCCTCCAAAATGTTTTCCAGAAGCTCTAAGAAGCACCTTATTGTATCCCTATGTTATGAACCAGACTTTAGATTGAATTGTTAGTCACAGAGATGAAATAGGTCATTTTATTCCATAGATGGTAATTTTTTTCCTAATATAGTCAGGAAAAAAATCTTACATAGGTCAAAATAGCTTTAAGTATAGTTTATACTGTCCCACTGTACTGCTGTCTTTATTGCATAAACTGAAGCCTGTGCTGGGTATTAAAAAAGGTATTTTAAATTGCACAAGGTGGAAAGAATGTTTGCTTGTGTATAGTTACAAGAGAGTAGACTGTGATTTGAAAGATTTTCATCACTAAAGGAGGGCCCTCTTTATGCATGCCTCGCAAAATTTTCCTCTCTGAATTAACTGTCTCCTTCCCCATACATTTCCCGTAGCAAAGGAAAAGAGCTGCCAAATTTTGTTCTCTGTTGTTTGACATGATACCCAGCCGAGGTGGAGAAAAAGTCCAAAAATTACTCAGTTGCCAACATGAAAATCACAGACCTCTGACATTTCTTCACTCTGACATTTTAGATAGTAAGATTGAGAAATCTGAAGTGGTCAAAGCTGATGAACTGAAAACATTAGGGTTGCCTTTTGTTTTACTAGCAAATTAAGGGATACGTTAAAATGATTACAAGAGTAAAACTTTCCCAGATGTGGACTTTACATGTGAGCACAAAGAAGCATAAATGAAAATACACAGACCATATCATTTTAAGTAACCATTAGGCTTTCTGAAAAAGACAATACCATTCTATTCCAAGAGCATTAGATCATGACAAATAATATCAGGCTATGTGATAAAAGGCAATAGCGAGTGGAGAGAACCCCAGTAATGCCATCACAGGAGCCAGCAGCCCATCTGCACAAGGCCAGGGGAGCACAGGGCACAAAAGGGGTTCCTGTGCCCATTTGCAGTATCTGGGGGGGCTGGGATCCAAGGGCAGCTACTGGGCAGACCGAGTGGCTGAGCCCAGCTGCTGGGTGAATCCACCTCATACAAATGTATAAACATACGTGTATGTATTCTCACTAGTGCACCTCCATCCTGCTCAGCCAGAGAGGAAAGCAGGATAAGGACATTGGTGCTGTCTTTGTGGGGGTGCTTCTCTGATGCCTGTCTGCATTGATCTGTGTGTATATGTGGTACATACACGTGTCTGTGTGTGTGTGCACCTACTGGGAATACATGGGAATACATGCTAAGCCTCACTACCGATTAGACCTGGGGGCGTGGAGCAGCAGCAGCAGTCTTGCCTCTCGGGCTGTTGGGTCGAGCCCACATTTTCTCTAACAGATATTGCCACTTTATTTCCCATATCTAACAAAGGAAAGAAAATATAAAAAAATTGAAAACAAGCAAATGTGTATTTAAAAAAAAAAAAAAAAAAAGTGTGTTGTATAATTAACGCCTTGAAGGGGAGCAAAACAAAACAAAAAATCAAACCCCATGAATATTGCTGAACTCCAAGTCTAGTGTGTCCTCTCCAAAACTTTTAAAGACATACTGGTTTAACCTTTGTGTCTCTGGTTTTCCCCCATTCTTTCTTCTCTTTGAAACAGACAAAGCTCACATCCCTTGTATATCTGTGCTTTCACACTTATTTTAATTTGATTTGTTTTCAACAAAAATTTAGTCCCAGTTTCAGTATCTATCCACTAAATAATAGACTCCAAATCAAAAGTTTGAATGGGAGATATTAATGATTTTCCCCTTGCTCAAGCAGTAAGCATCCCAGATATGTTAAGCATCTAACTTTGGATGTAGTTCAGAATACTCAATGTTGGACCAGAAAAGTGTAATTCCATGACATGTCCTATTGGGCAGTGAAGCTGGCTGAATGGTTATGTCTCTACGTGTTCTTCTCCTTCTCCCAGGCTTTCAACAGGAAAAAAACACATTCGGGTTAAAATCAGGTAATAGCAGCAGAACAAGTTAAAATTAAGTTGTTCTTCATGCAACAGGCAGCAGACTTGTGGAATTTTTTGCCACTGAATACTGTGGTTTTGAAAGAGCTTTCCTGGGCTGCAGAAGAGATCAGACAAGTACTTAGAAAGGGATTCCAGTGAGAGCTACCAAACCAAATCAGGGTCAAGAAATCCCAAGTGAAAATCATCAGAGACTGGAAGAGTACATGGTGGAAATGTCTTCTCTACTGGCCCAGTTGTTGTTGTTCCTTGACACAGAAGAGTGGCCCTAAGCAATTTTCATTCCAGGGGAGACATCAAGTGACCGAAGGGGTGAATTTCTGAGATCTCACTCAGCAAAGCTATGTCAAAAACCTAAGTCAAAATGTGTTATGCCATGGAAGCCTTGGGAAGACAAGAAGGATGAACTAGTATGCTCTTCCATGAGAAAATGCAACTCCACATTCTAAGATGAAAAATTTAGTTGCTATGAATTACAAAAAGGGTTGTGCTCACATCAGATGGTCCAACCCATAGCTGTAGAAAGCACACTTCATTTCAACAGATTTATCCAGCTGAAACTCCTTTATCCTCCTACTCTAGGTGGAAAACACCCCACAAAATAAGTTCTTCATGTAGCATTTTAACTACTGCACATAGTAAAGTAGCCATTTCTGTAACTCATACCAAGTAAAAGACATTTTGTTGGCTGTAGACAGAGTGTGACCAGGAATTAACAAAATGTCTGTACATTTGCACCTAAACAGACATTTCAGTGTGAGGCATTATTAGTAAATTACTACCAAAATAGTTGAAACATACCTTTTCGTCAAGGTAAATATTAACTTGTTTACTTTTCCATTTCATTCAAGATAATTCTGAAGTGTTTTACGCATGACTATGTAATGCTTTACACTATATATATATACACACACACACACAAATATATGTACATATGTTTGTCTTTAACCAAGTGTGATCTGCCTCAGATAGTGAATGCAAAGTCACAAAAAAGGAGAACAGAGCTTGGATCAGATATTCCTGTCTGCAAATGAGAATTCTCTCCTGCACCTGCCTGCCTGTTCCCCCTTCCCAAAAAATACCTTTACCAGAGGTAATACATTCCCCAAACTTCTAGTTTCTAGGAATCAGCATGTTCCCAGTGAAAATAAATTTTAATTAAAAAATTCTGAACCATACATTTGTACCTACATCTAGAAAGGTGTACATGCACAATACACCTCTTAATTTCTAATGGTAAAACATCGAAAGTTGTGAAATATTGTTACAGAAATGGTAAATGTAGTCATGCATTTCAACTAACAGAAAATGAAACTTGGCTTTTAGAATATGATCACAGAATTTAATTTGACTTGTTCTATATAATTTTACAACATATTAAAATAGAGCTAACAACTGAAAACAGTAAGAGTGATTATTTAGTGAAAACAGTAGTTGTGCAGGTTTCCCTTCTCTTGCTCCCTCACAAAAAAAAATCCCTAGCAGCATCACAGTGCTTGTCAGCCCTATCTGCTCGCTCTCCACACAACTTTGACTTTTGCTGGTGTTTGTTCATCTCATCCCTATCCTGGAATCACCCCCCTTGACCGTGAGACATTTCACAGTCACATTTCACACTGCATGTGTGATGAGGATGATTCGTTATTTGTTACTCCCACAATATGCTCCTACCCAAACGAAGTCAGACCCTATATCTGTTTCCTATTCTCAGCAGGGCAAGATATTCAGGATATATTTCCTGTAAGGACTCATTGAGAAGGAAGGGCTCTTCCTTTCTGTACAAGCACAAAGCATGTTTCAGCTCCCAAAGCTTAAAACAAAGACTGGAAATTAGTCATCATGTAAATAGGCTCTAGCTGCGTTGTTTTTCAAGTCCTATGTCACTAGGATAATTGAATCCTCTCAATTCCCAGAAATGTGGTAATAATTAGGCTGGAAGGGGGAGAGAGATGAATAAGGAGTGAAAAAAAAAAAAAAAAAAAAACCACCAAGTCAAAACAAAGACTAAGTATCTGTACCTAACAAAACTGAGCAAAAGGACAAATAATGGACACTTTTTTTTTTTTTTTTTTTTTTTTAGTACCTAATGATACTGGAAGCAGTGGTAGAACAAAGTTATCATTGTTAATTTTGCACTCCTAAAATGCGATGATAAAATCATGAAACAACAGTTCTGAATGAGATTCAAAGTGTCAGCAGCAATCTTGAAAATGAGGTGAGGCAAGGTTAATGTCAGCATATTATGCCAAAACTCAAAATCATCACATGATGAAAATCTCCTTGCTTGACACAAAAAAAATATCAAAACTAAACAGAAAGAGTGAAGTGTTGTATTGTGTGATTTTCTTAATGTTTACAAGCAACAACAGTATCATTAGTGCAGGAATACCATGGTGTAAACACAGCACAGCCACACAAACGAAAGTTCGCTCTGATTTGGAGGGTGGGCTGTGGGGGGAATAAGTCTGAGCTGGAACTGCTGGTCGTGAGCTGCAGACACAGATACGCAAATCATAGCCACAGAATTTATTCTGCTATTTTAGTGATGATAGGAAGGGTTTAAATTTACACTGTTTGGATACTGTGATCTGTATCTCTGTGACATCAAGTTGCCTACTTCTCGTAAACTGTGCAAGAGTCTGTATGATTCCCAATCCTGTTTTAAGAAAATGTCATAAAATAAACAGCTAGAAAAGCCAAACATTTCCCAGGGACTTTATGATCTGTGAACAGTGAAGCTCAGTTCATACAGGGAAGAAGATATGTCCAGTCCTGACGGTCAAGAACCTATCTTTCCAGATTAATGGAAACTCAAAATCATGAGCCTAAAGTCCATTATTTTTATTTCTATAACATCTTCTAGATGAGGTGCTTCCCACATTACTACTTAACTTTGACTTGCTGGATTGCGATCAGGGCAAGTCTTTTTTGGCAAAGGGCAGTTCCACTTTTGAAGAATAACGAACATAGCAGCAGCGTAAAATGCTCTCTGTTTATGAAAAGCTCAGGAGCTGAAAGTTTCACAAAGCAGATGCCAAAGCAGCAGAAGGAAAGACTTGATAGAAGAAACTCAGTAGTGTCTGCTTCTCTTTCTACTTTTTCCTTCCTGGCCATATTTCAAAAATCCAAATTTGGAGATTAAAATCCATCATGTCAAAACCAACGCACAAGAAAATTCCCTGGCATGTTTAGGTAACAGCTGCCAAGTGTGCATACAGTCCCAGACGGAAAGGCATGCCACAGGGCAGGCACTGTTCAGCTGATCAACTTTCTTCTTTATTTCAGTTTTCATTTTCTAGTGGCACAAATGTGACAAGGCAGCAGATAAGGCCTTTACCCACGCTGCTCCTCCAGGCTCAGATCAGTCCCGAGGCCTATCATGGAAATATCCGCAACCACTGTAGCAGTGACTCACTGGGTTTCAAAGGTTAAAATCTTTCCAATATAATAACAACAACAACAAACTGCATATGCCACTGGTTAAAGGAATACATTGTTCTCACCAGGCTGTTCTTAATACATCAATAATCTTTCCTCAAAGAGAACATGTGGAGCACCAGCTTTTAACGAACAAAGTTAGAGGCTGGAACTGGGCAGGAAAAAGTCTGCAAAAATGGGAACATTTCAACATTGTTCCATTCACCATTAGAACGGGACCAACATTACTAAGGGCAAGCAATAGAAGCCCCAGAAGGTCAAAGAAAGGAGAGCTGAAGTTCTTTCCTACAACTCTGAAAACATAACTTAAAAACCCTGTTCTGCCTGGAAAATGGGTTTCTCAGTCATAGATAACATCCAGCCACCAGTTACCATAGCCTCTATTTCTTCTTTGCTTTTTATGCATAAATTGAATAAAAATGAAAATCCATTTACTGTTGCCCTGAAAAACTTTAAAGACAAGAGTGTGAATAAAACAGGCATTTTCCTTACTAAAAAAAAAATAAATAATAAAAAGATCCGAGAACCTACCAAACATATTGAGATCCCCTACAGAAATCATACCCAGCTCCACACCCAATGGCCATTTGGGAGACATATATTCAAAGTAGCTGTACTTACAATACCATAAAAATACAAAGAAACCCCATCTGATTACAAGTTAGTCTATGCAATAGCTCAGTCTGTTTTCAATAAAAAATATTTTCAAGTATAATTTGTTCCTTGTGGTAGTTACTGTTTCTTATACCTTCATGGATAGATGAGGACTGAAAAAATCAGCACCATAAAATGCTCTCAAATGTAAAAGAAACTCTCATTTTTGGTTTCCACTGAGGCAGCTGGAATATGAAATGTTACCTAAAGTTATCTGCATATTTCATTTTAAAACAGCTATTAAAACTGAAATTAAGCATTCATGTCTAGTGCATGCTTATGGGTGAAATTTTACAAAGTTTAGCCATAAAATGGTCAGCCTCTTAGGTCAGAGTCTGAAACATTATTCCCTTTTAAATACTCAGTTTATGATACACCTGCCACTATCCATTCCAGTAGTTACTATTGTCAGGTAAAGTATTACCCAGTTTGAAGTACAAAACCAAATATATTGCATAAAAAGGCAGTGGGAGGAAATAAACATTAAAAGAAATGGTTGCAACTTTCTATTTAAACAGCTAATGCTTCCACCAAAGAGGACAAAAGGCTGAAACCTAGACAGAGTTCTTTGGAAGTTCACTGTTATCCAGCAAAGAGAGTTTCCATTTAGAAAATGTTTTGAATCCTGTGTAAACAGGTTTATAGAAACCTATACTTCAGTAGGAGCATGTAGTACTAACCTTCTACATGGCACTGTATACACATGTGTCTGTATAACAAAAGTTAGTGAATATTTAACTTGCTAAATCAATTTTGATCTTTTTTTCCCATGTATTGAATTGGCAAATAAAAATAAAACAAATCATAAGAAATAACCATGGCTGTAAGCAATTATTTTGGAACATTTTTTTTTTCCTCAGATTTTTCAGATGACAATTACTTGCCGCATCTCCTCGTATATTTTAAGTTGAGCTGATAGCCTGGTGATACGTTACTGAATTTGAAACTAAATGCAAATATGCATTATATGAAGAAATCAAAATGACACTCCAATTGAAAGAGAATGAAGGCAATTTTTGTTTATTTATATTGAGGGTAGAGCTAATGAAACAGAAGTATCTTCCCTAGAAGTGTCAAAAAAGAGTAACAAATTGGTCTGAAAACTGAAACTGTTAGAATTAACATCTGTTGTCTTTGGCACAGACTTCCTATATCCCCTTTCCTAAATGTTAGCCTGAAAGATCTTTTTACAAATTATAAAAATCTCTGAGGAAATTTCCCTTTACTGAAAGAGTAGTTCCCCCCTCAAAGATTACATCCATTATCGTAAATTGGTCTGATATTCAGTATAGTTCTTTCTTCTTAAAATTATTGTTAATACTATTAGCAAACATTTTTTAAAAAAACAGCAAAATGATAACTGGAATAGGAAGCAAGCAAAGAAGGGGAACAGTCAGTTAATAGACACAAGTGGGATACTCATATGAGATTGGTTCAAAGAAACTTGAATCTGACCCAAAACAAGATTATAGCTATGGTCCTGCAATAACAACTAAAAAAAAAAAAAGAAAGAAAGAAAGAAACCATGGGTAAGTGAGCATTTGTGGAGTAATATTAAAAGAGGAGTTTTGAGAACCTTCTCTTCTATGTGCCTTGTAGAACAGCTAGCAGACTGTTTTACGGGTTAAGAAATGTATGCTGACATTTCAACATGTTGAAAAATTATTTGAATCATAGTCTCATGGCTGGGGTAAAAAAGATAGCCCTGATTACTGGATGGACACATTGAAGATATCCTGATTCTGGCATGTCCATTATGTCCTCTAACCATTATGTGAATATTATTTTATTCTTTCCTTGTCTTTTATGGGAAAACATTCAAAATAAAAATACAACAGCAATGATGAAGCAAAAGGTGCTTGAAGGTGCTTTTCCCAGATTTAAAATAGGCTTTTTCTTGCTCAAAAAATTGAAATCAAACTCATTTTTGGAATCCTAGAATTGCTCAGCTGTGTATGTGTGACCACAACACTGAGGCGGTGGGGTGGCGTGGCGTTGCGGGGTAGACAGGGAAATGTTCTCTTTCCCCTTTATCTGCCAGAGAGAATTGTCAATAATGACAATTCAAGATCAGCATAAAGTTTGTTTCTGAAGGAACCATATACTTTAAATTGTTGTATGGGCCTTTTAAGTTTAGTTTCAAAGATATAAAATTCAGTTCCACGATTCATGAAAGTATTGACAGTAAAAGCCTATATAAATACACTTTAGTAGATTCCAGACTCAGCCACAAAGACCCACAATTAACCACAAGGCCTCTGTTAGGCTCATTAGCTCTGAGTCTTGCTTGAAATTCTCTTTGAGAAAGCTTTGCCACAAAGCAAACAAAAGTTTCTTTGCAGATGTATTTTAAGGCAAATATTACTTGAGCTAAAGGTACTCTGTTGTACAAAATGTGTTAAGCCTGGAAATTTTTCCAAACCAGGTAAGAACAATATAACTTCAAAGTGTTTAAAATGGATTTATGTGTTGTATGCATGTGCATGTATATCTGTAAACAGTTATCAACTGCAATGACAGATACACTGGAAGTTTATAAGCGGTAATAAAAATATGGAAGTCTGCTAATGGCTGAATATTATTGAAAAATATTTCATCCACATTTTTAATTTCTGGATTTTCAAATATTGTGAGTTTTTCAATCATAAGAGTATTAAATTGATTGAAAAGTAAAGTCAAGATATTCATGACCCTACTTTATGCCAAATTGTTAAGAATAAAAAGCAACCAGCTTCCCCCACAAGTTACCTCTGTTTTGCTGTGACTTAGTTGAATTTAGTGGTTGACAAACCCATTACATGCATTCATATAATCACTGAGTGCATGTATTTTATGTTATTTTTGTGAAAACAAGCGTTTTATTAACACAGAAAGAATACAAAATCATTTCAACATCCCACCTCCTTTAAGAAAAACAACCTGTTGATACTGAAGTCAGACAGGTAAGTAGTCGAGCATAAGGAACTGTAAAAGTTAAGACTCACATGCATTCTTATCTCTTAGATTCCACTATTAACTGGAAATAATAAACTTCTAATGTCAAAGGGAAATATAATCTGAGACAATTTTGTTTTGATGTACTGTTTGATTTGATCATTTGAAAGGAATGGGAGTTGAGGTATGCTGAACAGAGGGCAACTATTAGTAACGAGAAAAAAGACAAGCTGCTTATTTCGTCTGGGGCAAGCATCATTTGTTGCTGAAGGAACATGGTGGGGCTAGTGTCGGGGCAGATTTGTATGGTTCCCTCACCAGCGAGACAGGCTACACCAGTATCTGTTAAAAAGACAGACCTTCAGCTCATCTTGCTATACCACAAAACCTAGAATACTGTAGGTTGGGATGCGTATCACTAAATATAGCATTTCCCATCCTGGTCTAAACTTTGTCCTAAGTTCATCACATGCAGTGAGCAACTGCATAATCAAGAGAGATGTAAGTTGAGGCAGCAGCGATCATCTGAATTTGCAGGGCACACCTGTGGGTCTCACGGGGAAAGCTGCAGATCCTCAGATGCACAGGAAAACGGAAGGCAGCTGGAATATCCATATTCAGCACAGCACCCACTTTAATTATCAGCAATAGATTTCTCTTCATGTAGTTGGGAAGAAACACAACACAGATGCCACTCACAAGTTACTTATGTGGGTATGATCCATACCAATAAACATCAATTTTGCTGAGGTCTTCAGGCTTACAGTCTATGTGTGGTCTACTTTATGGAGGCCTGTCCTGCTTCTTTGAGTCGTATTAAGAAATTTTAATGGTCTTACAGAAATCCAAGTTCCTGAAGATCATAACTGACTAGCAGATACTGTTAATGAACCATGGCAGCATGGCAGCCCTTTGACTTCACTTCCAAGGGTCTAACAGACCCTTTCACAAGGCATGAGTATCCATAGTGTGACATGTACTCCTTCACATTGTACATTCATACCAATAGTGTTCTGGATAATTATCTAATTACATTGTAGAGTTAATGCACATGGTTTCACTTTATATCTTCCTCCCCTCTGCTTGTTGCATGGCTTTTGGCAGGCTTATAAAAAACATGACTCAGCCACTTGTCAGCACAATTTTTACAAGCTAAGAATAACAGAGTAGGAAGCAAGCTTGTCTCTAAAGTAAAATCTTAATTGATTACTAATTTTTGAAGCATTGTGTTTGAAGTGGCGTTAGCAGGAGACAGTACAGTGTTTCTCAATAATTAGGTAGCAAATCCTGAAGGAGTATGTAAAACCTTCTGTACATATAAATAATAAAACAAGTTTCCCTTGCTTCACTGGTGACTAGATTTTTCAACACCCTACTACAAAAATGAAGATTTATTTTTCTTAGTTTGTTTGAGACCATTACAGATTTACAATTAAATGCCCAAAAGCCAAGACCAAAAGCAATATTCGTCTGGTCTTGGTGCTTCATTAATGCAACAGAAAGCTAAATTTACCCTTGGGCTCCATTCCTTCATGATGGTTGCCCTGAAGTCACTAACTCAGATGTGCTTCGGACAGAGTACATGAGTACCTGTTTAAAGCCTTGACCATTTTCAGCTTCTGCAGGCAAAAGACACTTTAACCATGGAGAACATTATAGTCAGTTATCTACTACATGTCTGTATTTGCGGTGAAGTACCATAAATCCATTCACACGTACTCCCAAACTATCATTACCTGGCTAACTTATTTAGGAAAACACTTTTAGGTTAGTGTAAGAGCTTTACTTTTATCAGACTGGATAAAAATTAGTGATGACACATGAAGACCTCTATTCTGGTCTCCAGAACAGTTTTTGACCCTATGTTCTCTTGTGCTTTGCACACCTTAAGGCTGACTACCCTCAGTACTAATTTACCTGCTCTTTTTTGCAGGTAAGTCAGTTAAACTACACAGCACTAATCTGCAGAAAGGTCTTTCCTAATAGTACAATTTGGATGCAGATGTCCTACAGCACCAACAAGTGTTAACCTTGTTTGTGCAACTTGCACAAAGCAGACATTCAGTTCTTTGTTAAGGGATTCTTTCCAGCCCTACTCCAGTTTATTATTATTATTATTGTTATTGTTATTGTTATTATTAATTTCTTACAGAGGGAAAAGGAGTTCACAAAGTCTCTGCCTGTTCTTGGTTCACTATTACCTCTTCCAGTACTCTCTTTGGCACAAACATCTTTTGGATGCTCAAAGAAACCTTCCTATTTTCTCAAGCCATATTCTCTGCTCCATGAATGTTTTCTGTGATTCTACATGAGCCACTGCTAGAAATTTCTCTTTCCACAGAGCATTTCCCTCCAACTAGCATATCACAAAATCTGGCTTCAGCAGTTGCATCTCAGTCCGACTTCAGTGTAAATGAATCACCTATCCTTACTGTTCCTTCCGTTGTCTCCTTTTTGCCATTTGCTCCAAGTCAGGAGCTCACCCAACTCCAAATTGTGATAGCAATCCACTCAGGCGTCATGTATTAGAAATAGCTTTCTTACTCCAAAGTGGCAATAGTTTGGTTCTACTGCAGAAAAAGGATTACTTAAGGGCTATGGTATACCACAATCATTACAAGAACAGCTATATCAGCTGAAAAGCATGTATTATATGAAGTTTTATACATTCCGTTTTCTGATATACCACTGCCTACCAATACAGCTCTAAATGAAATCTATTATCTTGTAAAACTTTGTTAACATGTTTCTCATTAATATAGATGGTAGTACATTCTGTATGCTTCTATATGTGGCAGAGAGAGCTCAAAATACGTCATAAGTATTTTCTGTAAGAAAGGGAAATGCTAATACGGTTTTCATCAGAAAAAAAACCAAATGTTGCCATGTTTTTGTGGCATGCAATTCCAATTAATGAAAGTATGTTTTCACTAGGTAGAGATGTTTTGGGTTAATTTTTTTAAACTTAAATTTTATTTAAATAGGCTTCTCTTTTTTGTTGGTCTTTTTTGTTGTGGTTTGTTTTTGTTTTTTTCTCAACAAACTCTTTTCCCCACATATATTGTAGTTTCTAGAACTTTCTGTTTCTAGCCGGGGTATACAACCCAATTTAAATATGTAAATATTAAGAAATGTATGAGGAAAAAAAACTAGTCTAAACAAGACAAGTCCCGCACTTCATAAACAAACATTTCTACCCCCCTCTCTTTTGCTATTTTGCTTTCTAATATGGAACATATGTAACTAGCTTTGAGGCAAATGTAAGTAAAATTATGTTTGTGATCATATTATCCACTACCTTTCAGGTACACAAGAAAAACAAAGCTATTACTTTTACAGCTCAAATAAATCTTGTATGATAAAACAAAATGTCTTTTTAATTAATGAACTTTATTTCTGCTGGCAAAGTCATTTTTGAAATTACGTTGGTGAATGCATTCATTCTTTTGCCTCTGCTTGCTCTGATTTATCATGAAGGCTGTAAGCTGCCTGTCATTACCTATTCTGATTCATTAACCTCATTACTGCAAATCAATAAATTTCATCATGCTACTTAAATGCATCAAAATGTAATGCAAGACAAAATCTGTTAAATCCTTTAGAAAAGATGCAGCTGATCCTGATGCATGAATTTACTTTATGCAAAAATGTTACTCTGGTCATAATTGGAAGGTTTCTTTGTATTATGAAAACATTTCTACCGTCTTCACTTCTGTCCCATCAGGCTCACTGATGGGACATAAAAACCAAGGTGATTATTTTAATATTTCTTTCAGTTGTAACTGGCATTGGTAAATTCAATATAAATCAATCATGTGATTTGAGAAAAAAAGAATTTCACAATTTCCTACATTTTGGAGTTATGACACATTACTTGGATCAGAAACTTCACATTTGATTCACATTACTAAGTACTGTGGGAGATTTGTGCCAGTTTATGGCAAGATACAAAGGGAAATGATGAATTGACACTGCAACACTCAACTGCCTCATAAAATACCTCAGCATGACCAGATACTAAGTAAACCATTCCACACGTCAGGTGCCCCTCTTTTTGCTTCTTTTGGCTACTTTCACTACTTCCTCATCCCAGAGACAGACAAGTCCTTTTCTGGCCAACAGGAGTATGAGGCAAAAATGAGAATATCTGTCTCCCCTTTGCACTGAACCAGGTTCTCACTCCAGGCTTTTATTTCTGGCACCTGACAAACAATGATAAGACCACATGATGTAAACGATCAAAAATTCAATAGAAAACTGCTGGGGGGGTGGGGGGTGGGGGGTTGGCGTGGGAGTTAATGTTCTTGGCTATAGCTGCTGAATGGAAAATTTGTTCTTACTTTTCTCCCTAGCAGCATGTTGGGTTTTTTAAGCAGAAGTAGGAGAAAGGTGCAGGAAAAACAAACTTTATTTTAGCCAAAGCCAACTCAAAATAAAGTGGTTTGAAAAGCTGACAGTGTTTCTTGACATTTGTTTCTGTGATCACTGTGTTCATGCAAATATGTAGTAAGTGAGTGCATAAACCATGGATTTAAACACAGAGATATTAGAATTTTATAATACTAAGCATTATGTCCATATGCTTTTTCTGTTTGAAAATCTGGGTAATACTTCCATAAGTTAAAGGGATCATAGGAATAGAAACATGGAAGATTAGAGCTTTAATTCTATGACAACATGATCCAGTAAGTATCTAAAAAGTTTAGCTGGTGAATATAATTCATTTCAATTTTATCTGTCTCAGACGGTGATTATTTTTCTTTTGCCTTTTCATGTGTTTCAATATCTAGGGTCATTCAGGTGTATTCCAGTTTTTCATTTCCTAGCTTCCAGATTATGAATTATTTTACTCTGTGTGTGAGGGTATTTTAAGCAAAATATTTGTGTAACAAAGAAAGCCTTTATGTCAAGATGCTGTGCATCTGTGACCAGTGACAGGACACAAGTGCAACACCCAGAATAACTCACTTAGCTTTGATTTTAGTGCTCGCTAAATAAGAAGGAAAAAACAGCTCATTCACTCAAGTGTGATAGTGTTGCATGGGTTTTAGTTAATGCAGAAGAGTAATTACTAATTATTGCATCATTGCAGAAGAGAGGTAAGATTCTAGGTAGACCTGGAAGAACACATTCCACTAAATATACTGGCATGTACAAGATATTTGTCCTTACAGGGGTTTATTGTAGTGACTAACTGAAGGGTTACACGAAATTTGATCACTTAGATTTTATAAGGCTCTATGGCTGTGAAATCAAGGGAAGTAAACATATTATTCTTCTTTCTGGCTATTCTGAAACATCTAAATTATAAATATAATCAAGGCCACAAGAAAAGGATGCTAAAGCATAAATCCTGTATTAAGTAAGATTTGAGTATGTAATGACAGTGTTTCATTTGGAAGTTTGAAGCCTTTTCAAAATCTGATACAAAAATTTGGTAACAGTCAATGAATGGCAAGCTAGAAGAATTTTAAACACCAAAAATTATGATCACATATGGAAGTTTTCACCATTTGCACTGACTATTGAGTAAAAAAAAAAAAAAAAAAAAAAAAAAAAAAAAAAAAGAAAGAAAAGAAGAATCCATGAAGATGTGGTTCTTAAAGAAAATATGGCAGACTGTCATTACAATTTTTAGCACATATACATAGGTAAAATTCAACTGAAAATATAAAAATAAAACTTCATTAAAAGAACGACTAAATGAACATTTATTGGGGCTGTTCATATTGTTTCCTTACAGGTAACTACTTAATAATACTGGCAGGCTGTGGAAAGACTGTCTTGGCAAGCAATCACCAGTTGCAGTATAATTAATATTTTACACATACTGTTTATTCTTACATTACATGACTAACCCAGTTTTAATCCCATCTTTAATTCTACTCTTCACATGTGCCAGCTTGCTGTGACTAAGAGCTCTGCGTGTCTGTTAGTGTGAAATCACTAAAGGTGGCTTTTAATAAAGCTTGATTCACCCACAGGCATCAATGTAAAGGAGGCAAATGGTGAAGAGATTTTCAAGGAGGTCCTTTACAATGCTGATCCACCTCCTTCTTCCCTTTCCCCGTGACCCTTCCCTCTCCCTTACCTCACAAAAGCACACATACCTTTCCACACAGGGCATGCACTTTATCCTCAGGAAAACACTGCAATGGATCACAAAAGATGCGGGATGAACAATTCACTTAATACTGGAACAAGGCAGAGATGTAGGTCAGGAAAAAGCAGTGATTAATGACAACCCAGTCAAAGATAAATACAAAACTTTTGATTTCAAATTTCCCAAATATCAATTCTACCTAGTATTGTTTTCCACATAATATCTCAACATAGGTGAAAATCCAGTTTCTGTCCTGGAAAATGTTTGACACTTTCTGAACTAACGTGTCTTCCGGACACTAAACAGAAGGAAAGTTCTTTTGACTGGTCTTAGACAAAGTATAGTTTATCTTTCCTTTTTGCCATAAATCACAGGAAAAAAAGATATTTTAGTAGTTTTGCCAGTCACTCAGCCATGCTGATGTTACAGCCACTTCATCAACATCTAATCCATCTATCTACTTGTCCATATAGCCAATCAAAAATTCAAAAGAAGGTTTTTGAAGTTCAAATCTTTGTTTTCATTTTTTTTATTTGAAAAAAGGTATTCATTGCCTTTCTTGAAACGCCAGAAATGGGCATTGCAAGCATGGGAAATGATAAAAATGTCACATCAAGCTGCCTTTCCTTGGTGTTTTCAGGTAGGATGAAGTACACAAAGCTGGTTTATTAGAACATTAACAATGGTACAAAAGGGCATCCAACAGTCAGCATCTTTAAATGCTGGATACACCTGTCTGGCTGAAAGCTGGGCTGCCTGGCAACGTTTGGTCCTAAATAACAGCCTAGAATGCATACCCTGCCAGGACAGGTAAGCAGAACTAATGCAGAGAACATACCATAATGTAAAAAAGTATCTCATTTTTGCTATACAAGCTGGCCTTTGAGCTTGCGCATAAAATAGCCCCCTGAGACCTGGAAATAAAATAATATTGACATCTTGCCTATGGAGTTTTACTTTGCATGAATTTGTGGTGTTGTCAATATGGGGAACCCTTACAGTTCAGCACGTAGGAACTGAGTATTTCTGAAATCCTTTCACGATTCCTGTTCCAGTAAAAGCGCAGGATCCAAAGCTGTTACAGGAAACGGTTTATGGTCACTCTCTGGGCGTCAGTCCAATTCCATCACGTCACTGAATGTGTCAGCAGATGTTTACATCATCCAAGGTTAATCAGAGGGAATAAGGAATTAGGGTTTATCAACATCATCATAGGTCAGTGTAATTGCATAGTCCATAAGAAAAGGAATTAATTTGTGATTTGTGAAGTGCTATAAGCAATTAAAGAATTTTTGGTATAAAAAAAGGCCTCTACTAAAGAATACTGTTGAATGATCTACCTACCATTTACACTCCATGCAGGGAACTGGGAGGAAAAAAAATTAGGTGAGAAAAGTCAGGCCTTGTTTACATACCTGTTTTTTTCTAATGTTTCACTTGAGCAGAAAGCCTATGTTTTAGTCAAGTCCTCCATTTTTTAAAGTGATGTAGGGGAATGAATTTATCATTTCCCTCAAAGGTAGCTGACATGTTGCTGGTT